>NW_022265971.1:119613-201463 GCF_002021735.2 Oncorhynchus kisutch | reverse complement strand
TTTGTTTTAAAATGTATTTACATTTTGTGTCACTGGCCTACACACAATACCCCAGAATATCAACGTGGAATTATGTTTACAAATGAATAATAAATGAAAAGCTGAAATGTTTTAACTCGACACGTATTCAACCACTTTGTTTGGCTAAATAAATTCAGGAATAAAAATATGCTTAACAACAAGTCACATAATAAATTGCATGGACTCATTCTGTGCGCAATGATAGTGTTTTAACATGGTTTTTGAATTACTACCTCCTCTGTACCCCACACACAGAATTATCTGTAAGATCCCTCAGTCGAGCAGTGAATTTCAAACACCTATTCAACCACAAAGTCCAGGGAGGTTTTCCAATGCCTTGCAAAGAAGAGCACCTCTTGGTAGAAGGTTACAAATAAATGCATAAAAACAGACATGGAATATCCCTTTGAACAGGAAGTTGTTAATGACATGTTGTATGGTGTATCAATACACCCAGTCACTATGAAGATGCAGGCATCCTTTCTAACAGTTGCCAGAGAGGAAGGAAACCGCTCAGGGATTTCACCATGAGGCCAATGGTGACTTTAAAATAGTTCCAGAGTTTAATGGCCGTGATAGGAGACAACTGTAACTAATACATGGGTTAAATAAAACAATGTCCTCATCAATCTACACCCAATACCCCAGTCAACTTTATTTAAAAAATTGTTGGTGTGTAAATGTATTTAAAAAAATAATTAAAAAACGTACACTACAATTCAGAACATGTACTACTGTTTATTTTTTGTCCATTAAAATAACATCAAATTGATCAGAAATACAGTGTAGGCATTGTTAATGTTGTAAATGACTATTGTAGCTGGAAACGGCAGTTTAAAATAAATAAATGGAATATCTACATAGGTGTAGAGAGGCCCATTATCAGCATCCATCACTTCTGTGTTCCAATGGCACGTTGTGTTGGCCTTTTAAAATGATAAACCTGGATTAGCTAATTGATCATTAGAAAACCCTTTTGCAATTATGTTAGCACAGCTGAAAACTTGTGCTGATTTTCAAGAAGCAATACAACTGGCCACCTTTTTAAAACTAGTTAAGTATCTGGATCATCAGCATTTGTGGGATCGATTACAGGCTCAAAATTGCCAGAAACAAAGACATTTCTTCTAAAACTCGTCAGTCTATTCTTGTTCTGAGAAATTAAGGCTATTGCATGCGAGAAATTGCCAAGAAACAACTGTACAACTCCCTTCACAGAATAGCGCAAACTGGCTCTAACCAGAATAGAAATAGGAGTGGGAGTGCACAACTGAGTAAGAGGACAACTACATTAGTGTGTAGTTTGAGAAACAGACGCCTCACAAGTCCTCAACTGGCAGCTTCATTAAATAATACCCGCAAAACACCGGTCTCAACGTCAACAGTGAAGAGGCGACTCCGGGATGCTGGCCTTCTAGGCAGAGTTGCAAAGAAAAAGCCATATCTCAGACTGGCCAATAAAAATAAAAGATTAAGATGGACAAAGAACAGACACTGGACTGAGGAATATTGGAAAAAAGTGTTATGAACAAGTTTGAGGTGTTTGGATCACAAAGAAGAACATTCATGAGACCCAGAAAAAAAATGCTAGAGGAGTGCTTGACGCCATCTGTCAAGCATGGTGGAGGCAATGTGATGGTCTGGGGGTGCGTTGGTGGTGGTAAAGTGGGAGATTTGTACAGGGTAAAGGGATCTTGTCGAAGGAAGGCTATCGCTCCATTTTACAACGCCATGCCATACCCTGTGGACGGTGCTTAATTGATTGGAGACAATTTCCTCCTACAACAGGACAATGACCCAACGCACAGCTCCGAACTGCAAGAACTGTTTAGGGAAGAAGCAGTCAGCTGGTATCCTGTCTATAATGGAGTGGCCAGCACAGTCAGCGGATCTCAACCCTATTGAGCTGTTGTTGGGAGCAGCTTGACCGTATGGTACGTAAGAAGTGTCCATCAAGCCACTCCAACTCGTGGCGTCACTTCAGATTACTAGAATGCCAAAGGTCTGGAAGGCTGTAATTGCTAAAAATTGAGAATTCTTTGATGATGCAAAGTTTGAAGGACCCAATTATTTAAATAAAAATATCATTATTTATAACCATGTCAACATCTTGACTGTTTCCTATTCATTTTGCAACTAATTTCATCTGTTTTCATGGAAAACAAGTCCACCTGTGGTAAATTCAATTGATTGGACATGCTTTGGAAAGGAACTTGCCTGTCTATTCTTTTTTTTTTACCTTTTATTTAACTAGGCAAGTCGGTTAAGAACAAATTATTATTTTCAATGACGGCCTAGGAACAGTGGGTTAACTGCCTTGTTCAGGGGCAGAACGACAGATTTTTACCTTGTCTTCTCGGGGATTCAATCTTGCAACCTTTCGGTTACTAGTCCAACGCTCTAACCACTAGGCTACCTACCGCCCGGTATAAAGTCACACAGTTGACAGTGCATGTCAGAGCAAAAACCAAGCCATGAGGTCGAAGGAATTCCCCGTAGAGCTCCGAGACAGCATTGTGTCGAAGCACAGATCTGGGGAAGGGTACCAAACAATGTCTGCAGCATTGAAGGTCCCCAAGAACACAGTGGCCTTCGTCATTCTTAAATGGAAGAAGTTTAGAACTACCAAGGCCCTTCCTAGAGCTGGCCAAACTGAGCAATTGGGTGAGAAGGGTCTTTGCCAGGGAGGTGACCAAGAACCCGACGGTCACTCTGACAGCTCCAGAGTTCCTCTGTGGAGATGGGAGAACCTTCCAGAACGACAACCATATCTGCAGCACTCCACCAATCAGGCCTTTATGGCAGACTGGCCAGACGGAAGCCACTCCTCAGTAAAAGGCACACGACAGGCTGCTTGGAGTTTGCCAAAAGGCACCTAAAGGACTCTCAAACCATGAGAAATAAGATTCTCTGGTCTGATGAAACCAAGATTTAACTCTTTGGTCTGAATGCCAAGCGTCACATCTGGAGGTGGCAGCATCATGTTGTGGGGATGTTTTCAGCGGCAGGGACTGGTAGACTAGTCAGGATCAAGGGAAAGATTAACGGAGCAAAGTACGAAGATCCAAAAAGACAAGGACCCTAAGCACACAGCCAAGACAACGCAGGAGTGCCTTCGGGACAAGTCTCTGAATGTCCCAGCCAGAGCCCGAACTTGAACCCGATCGAACATCTCTGGAGAGACCTGAAAAATAGCTGTGCAGCAACGCTCCCATCCAGCCTGACAGAGCTTGAGAGGATCTGCAGAGAAGAATGAGAAGAATCTCCCAAAATACAGGTGTGCCAAGCTTGTAGCGTCATACCCAAGAAGACTCAAGGCTGTAATCGCTGTCAAAGGTGCTTCAACAAAGTTCTACTTAAAGGGTCTGATTTACTTTTGTGATATTCAAGTTTTATTTTTAATAAAATTATACAAAATTTTCCCCTGTTTTTTGTTTTGTCATTATGGGGTATTGTGTGTAGATGGATGAGGGGGAAAAAGCATTTAATCCATTTTAGAATATGGCTGTAATGTAATGATGTAGAAAAAGTCAAGGGGTCTGAATACTTCCCGAATGCACGATAGTTTTACATCGTTGGTCCTTTACCAGTTCATCTTCAAACATAGGAAGATTTGCAATGACTGATATGTGGTTGCCTTATTTAACCTAGTCGAATGCACTGACTAAGTCTGAAGAAGAGCGTCTGCTAAATGGCCAAAATGAAAACAACTGTAATGTCCTTGTCTTTTGCAGCTCGTCGCGCTGCCTGAATGAAGGCTACTGCTCCAACCGGCGTTTCCAGATGAAACTGCATGCAGACTTTGAGGTCATCCTGACTGAAGATAAGGGCTGGGGACTGAGGGCGGCCAGGGACCTGATACCGTAAGGCCCTTACATCTTATTTTTACATGTAACCTTTTATTTAACTAGGCTGGTCAGTTAAGAACAAATTCTTATTTACAATGACAGTCTACACCTGCCAAACCTGGACGACATTGGGCCAATTGTGCGCTGCCCAATGTGATACAGCCTGGATTCGAACCAGGGACTGTAGTTACATCACTTGCACCGAGATACAGTACCTTAGACCGCTGCGCCACTCAGGAGCCCTGTACTCCTTGATTCATAATAAAGTTATAACTAGCGCCCAGGGCTCGTTCTCAATAGATCTTAACCTGGATTCCTCGCATCCTATCTCTTCGCCTCCTCAACACACATAGGAGAGGAAGGTCTGAGAGAAACCCCTTGGACCTTCTCCAGTACGGTTGAGAAGGAGGTGTGGCGATAGGATGCGAGGAATTGCGTAAAGACAAAATGAGATGGAGCCCTGGTCATTGTACTAAAAGCTGTACACAAAGGAGTCATGCTCACCCCCCCCCCCCCCCCCCCATTTTAATCACATTTCAGAAACACTTTTGTGCTGGAGTACTGCGGAGAGGTGTTGGACCACAAGGAGTTCAAGACACGGGTGAAAAAATACGCTAGCATGAAGAACATCCACTACTATTTCATGGCCTTGAAGAATAACGAGGTGAGACCACTGGAACGTTGACATGTCGTCCACTGAACTCCTGAAACAGGAACAAGTATAGGCTGCGTCCAACATGGCTCCCTATTCCCTATAAAGTGCACTACCAGACCCCAACAAGTTTTAGGTGTGCATCCCAAATGACACCCTGATTTGGCTCTGGTCAAAAGTAGTGGCTATATAGGGTGCCATTTTGGGATGCACCAAGTGTTGTATTGTTTCCAACTGACAGGTAATGTTACCTGAAACTCCTTTCCTCTGTGTCTTCTCAGATCATAGATGCCACACTGAAGGGGAACTGCTCTCGCTTCATGAACCACAGCTGTGAGCCCAACTGTGAGACCCAGAAGGTATGTAGCCCAGGAGCCCCTTTCGGTATGTTTTATTTAACTAGGCAAGTCAGTTAGGAACATATTCTTATTTACAATGAGGAACAGTGGGTTAACTGCCTTGTTCAGGGGCAGAACGACAGATTTTGTTTTACCTTGTCAGCTCGGGGATTCGATCTAGCAACCTTTCGGTTACTGGCCCAATGCGCGAACAAACTAGGCTACCTGGTATCTGTCCAGTGTTTCCAGATTTCTATGAAATAGGATCTATAATTTGTTATAATATGAGTGAAATAGTTCATTACAATTTTTTGGAAGAAAAACTACGTTAAAAAGCAGCTTTTATATGTTTTTAATGGGGTGGGCTTACCCCAACAACAGGATGGGGTGGGCTTACCCCAACAACAGGATGGGGTGGGCTTACCCCAACAACAGGATGGGGTGGGCTTACCCCAACAACAGGATGGGGTGGGCTTACCCCAACAACAGGATGGGGTGGGCTTACCCCAACAACAGGATGGGGTGGGCTTACCCCAACAACAGGATGGGGTGGGCTTACCCCAACAACAGGATGGGGTGGGCTTACCCCAACAACAGGATGGGGTGGGCTTACCCCAACAACAGGATGGGGTGGGCTTACCCCAACAACAGGATGGGGTGGGCTTACCCCAACAACGGGATGGGGTGGGCTTACCCCAACAACAGGATGGGGTGGGCTTACCCCAACAACAGGATGGGGTGGGCTTACCCCAACAACAGGATGGGGTGGGCTTACCCCAACAACGGGATGGGGTGGGCTTACCCCAACAACGGGATGGGGTGGGCTTACCCCAACAACGGGATGGGGTGGGCTTACCCCAACAACGGGATGGGGTGGGCTTACCCCAACAACAGGATGGGGTGGGCTTACCCCAACAACAGGATGGGGTGGGCTTACCCCCAACAACAGGATGGGGTGGGCTTACCCCAACAACAGGATGGGGTGGGCTTACCCCAACAACAGGATGGGGTGGGCTTACCCCAACAACAGGATGGGGTGGGCTTACCCCAACAACGGGATGGATGGGGTGGGCTTACCCCAACAACGGGATGGATGGGGTGGGCTTACCCCAACAACGGGATGGATGGGGTGGGCTTACCCCAACAACGGGATGGATGGGGTGGGCTTACCCCCAACAACGGGATGGATGGGGTGGGCTTACCCCCAACAACGGGATGGATGGGGTGGGCTTACCCCCAACAACGGGATGGATGGGGTGGGCTTACCCCCAACAACGGGATGGATGGGGTGGGCTTACCCCCAACAACGGGATGGATGGGGTGGGCTTACCCCCAAAAACGGGATGGATGGGGTGGGCGTATACCGTCATGAATATTTTTATAGACAGTAAATAGCTGACTGGCCAGTTAGCCGCCTCGGCTAAAAACACGACCTTATCCTCTATATGAGGAAATAGCAAGTGTTTTTGAAAAGGTCTGTTTGATTTATAAGTTTGAGGTGGGGTTTATTTCTCTCTAATTGATGCTTCGGCCACATACAAGTATAGGACCGAGTCAACAACATTTATTTGCGTACGAGTTAACAGATTATGAGCATTTAAAAGTAAGAATTTCACTGGACAGTTCATTGTAAAATGTAAATGCATTTCATTCACTTGTCTTGGTTCAGAACCATATTTGCCTGTACTTCGCTCTACTTTTAGGCTGGTACCTTGTGCGTGTGTTCTCTTGTCAGCTCCATTGCTGCCGTTGTCAAGCCAAACATGACAATGAGCGACAAGAAGTTTGCATTCTAACACAGACTGGCACTGAGGCTACTTTATCAGTGAGCTGCGTCTCAGGCTGGGATTTTCATTTGACATTTGAGTCGTTTATCAGACGTTCTTATCCAGAGGGATTTACAATTAGTCATTCGTCTTAAGGTGGCTGGGTGAGACAAGAGCACATCACGGTCATGACAAGTACACTTTCCCTCAACAAAGTATTTATCAGCAAAGTCAAAACCAAGTTTGTTTTATCCTGACCTCGCTAATGTTTCTTTCTTGGTTTCTGTATTTCAGTGGACTGTGAACGGCCAGCTGAGAGTTGGGTTCTTCACCTCCAAGACCGTCACAGCTGGTACAGAGCTTACCTTCGATTACCAGTTCCAGAGATATGGGTTAGTGTCTCTCTCCCTTCGATTACCAGTTCCAGAGATATGGGTTAGTGTCTCTCTCTCCCTTCGATTACCAGTTCCAGAGATATGGGTTATTGTCTCTCTCTCCCTTCGATTACCAGTTCCAGAGATATGGGTTAGTGTCTCTCTCCCTTCGATTACCAGTTCCAGAGATATGGGTTAGTGTCTCTCTCTCCCTTCGATTACCAGTTCCAGAGATATGGGTTAGTGTCTCTCTCTCCCTTCGATTACCAGTTCCAGAGATATGGGTTAGTGTCTCTGTCTCCCTTCGATTACCAGTTCCAGGGATATGGGTTAGTGTCTCTCTCTCCCTTCGATTACCAGTTCCAGGGATATGGGTTAGTGTCTCTCTCTCCCTTCGATTACCAGTTCCAGGGATATGGGTTAGTGTCTCTCTCTCCCTTCGATTACCAGTTCCAGAGATATGGGTTAGTGTCTCTGTCTCCCTTCGATTACCAGTTCCAGGGATATGGGTTAGTGTCTCTCTCTCCCTTCGATGACCAGTTCCAGGGATATGGGTTAGTGTCTCTCTCTCCCTTCGATTACCAGTTCCAGGGATATGGGTTAGTGTCTCTCTCTCCCTTCGATTACCAGTTCCAGAGATATGGGTTAGTGTCTCTCTCTCCCTTCGATTACCAGTTCCAGAGATATGGGTTAGTGTCTCTCTCTCCCTTCGATTACCAGTTCCAGAGATATGGGTTAGTGTCTCTCTCTCCCTTCGATTACCAGTTCCAGAGATATGGGTTAGTGTCTCTCTCTCCCTTCGATTACCAGTTCCAGAGATATGGGTTAGTGTCTCTCTCTCCCTTCGATTACCAGTTCCAGAGATATGGGTTAGTGTCTCTCTCTACTTTTGTCCCAAATGGCACCCTATTCCCTTTTTAGTGAGCTATTTTTGACCAAAACTCATAGGATGCCATTTAGGACGCAGATTCTCTCTTTGGATTTTAACTGTCTGTTGTAACATATCAATGTTTGTCTGTTCTAATACGTCTCCCTGCTGTTGTAGTCATTGACAACATAACGATACATTATGAAGCCCGTGTTGCTCTCTGGACCGACCACATAGCTATGGTGTAGTGTTTTTACTCCTTCTCCTCTGTACACGCCAGGAAAGAGGCCCAGAAGTGCTTCTGTGGGGCTCCCAGCTGCCGAGGCTTCCTGGGCGGGGAGAACAGGGTCAGTGTAAGAGCAGCGGCAGGGAAGATGAAGAAAGAGCGCCCTCGCAAGAAGGACACCTCCGTGAGCAATGCACTCACTACGGTGAGTGTTTGGGTCAGGTTTGGTAATGGCACTCCCCCCAAGAGTCCCAGGTTTTCCATAAATGCTGTTTTGGAAGATTCCTGGAATAAGTAGGACATCTGGGGAATCTTCAATACAAAGAAGTGATCAACATGTTGCGAACCTAGGACTGACTGTCTGAACAGCCATCACTTAAAAAGGTGTTGGGGAAGTGACCTGTTGTGGAGTTCATGTCTCTATCAACCATAGGGAATATTTAAAGGTCCAATGCACCTGTTTTTATCTCAATATCAAATCATTTCTGAGGTAACAATGAAATACCTTACTGTGATTGTTTTCAATTAAAATGGTCAAAAAAACTAACAATATATTCTTAGCGAAGAGCAATTACTCCAGCAAGAATGTAGCTAGGACTGTTTTTGTTTGGGAGTGGACTGAGTAGAGAGGAGAAGGTTTGGAACTCTTTCTTATTTGTCAGTTAACTAATTTACCGCCTGATGTCGTGTCACCCGGGAAGACAAACCATTATCCCACCAAGCTGGGCTGAAATTTCAGCCTTTTCAAACAGCTATTACACTAAAATGGCATTATCATCATTTGCACAGTATTATCCCAACCTCCTAGTGTGTAAATATAGAATTCAACTCATTTGAAATACAACTGCCGACGCTACAATCTGTTCTCTTCCCCTGCGATCTAGGTTTATGTTTTCACCCTGGTAGTTAGGATTCCACACTTTTTATTTGTTGTTGCTGTTGACCCATGCCATTGAGTTCATCTTTAAACTCAGGCCAATAGATTAACTACAGTGGCATGTAGTTATTTCATACCTCTGATCGGATGATCTGCTGAAACCCCCAGCAGCGATGAACTGTGTCTCAAATGGCACCCTATTCCCTATTTAGTGCACTACTTTTTTAACCAGGGCTCTGGTACAAAGTGTGCACTATATAGGGAATGGTGCCATTAGAGACGCTGACATGGTCCAGAGAGGCAGATAGGGGTCAGGTTTGTACTAGCTTTAGGCTAATTGTTCTGAGAGCTCCAGTGTCTTCTCCTTTCCATAAATAACACTGCTACTGAACACAAAAGGACTGGCAATTTTACCCCCCCCAATCACCATGAAAGCTGCTTCAGTTTTGCAGAGAAGTAGTAGTTTTGTCAGTTCTGTGTTTAGTACGTCGAATGGATTATCTGTGGTCTTGATAGAGCTACACTAACTTCTGCTGAGCGTGAGACTCTCCCATTCATGTTCAATGAAACCTTGGCATAGGAGGCTCAAGTGGCTCATTGTAAAAATTCGCTACGCTGTCCTATTGTCAAGAATTTGGCACGATTCAGGCCAGAGAACACTTGATAAAGTGGCTTATGCTCTGCTCACGCTGGCAAAAGCTACAAGTGTAGTAAAAAACGACTGTTTGTTACTGCTGATGCTGAGTGTTAATGCTGGTCTGTTACTGGTCAGTGTGTTAATGCTGGTCTGTTACTGGTCAGTGTGTTAATGCTGGTCTGTTACTGGTCAGTGTGTTAATGCTGGTCTGTTACTGGTCAGTGTGTTAATGCTGGTCTGTTGCTGGTCAGGGTGTTAATGCTGGTCTGTTACTGGTCAGTGTGTTAATGCTGGTCTGTTACTGGTCAGTGTGTTAATGCTGGTCTGTTACTGGTCAGGGTGTTAATGCTGGTCTGTTACTGGTCAGGGTGTTAATGCTGGTCTGTTACTGGTCAGGGTGTTAATGCTGGTCTGTTACTGGTCAGGGTGTTAATGCTGGTCTGTTACTGGTCAGGGTGTTAATGCTGGTCTGTTACTGGTCAGGGTGTTAATGCTGGTCTGTTACTGCTCAGGGTGTTAATGCTGGCCTGGTACTGCTCAGGGTGTTAATGTTGGTCTGTTACTGCTCAGGGTGTTAATGCTGGCCTGTTACTGCTCAGGGTGTTATTGCTGGTCTGTTACTGCTCAGGGTGTTAATGTTGGTCTGTTACTGCTCAGGGTGTTAATGCAGGTCTGTTACTGGCCAGTGTTAATGCTGGTCTGTTACTGGTCAGTGTTAATGCTGGTCTGTAACTGGTCAGTGTTAATGCTGGTCTGTTAATGGTCAGTGTGTTAATGCTGGTCTGTTACTCCTCAGTGTGTTAATGCAGGTCTGTTACTGGCCAGTGTTAATGCTGGTCTGTTACTGGTCAGTGTTAATGCTGGTCTCTTACTGGTCAGTGTTAATGCTGGTCTCTTACTGCTCAGTGTGTTAATGCTGGTCTCTTACTGCTCAGTGTGTTAATGCTGGTCTCTTACTGCTCAGTGTGTTAATGCTGGTCTCTTACTGCTCAGTGTGTTAATGCTGGTCTGTTACTGCTCAGTGTGTTAATGCTGGTCTGTTACTGCTCAGTGTGTTAATGCTAATGCTGGTCTGTTACTGGTCAGTGTGTTAATGCTGGTCTGTTACTGGTCAGTGTGTTAATGCTGGTCTGTTACTGGTCAGTGTGTTAATGCTGGTCTCTTACTGGTCAGTGTGTTAATGCTGGTCTATTACTGGTCAGTGTTAATGCTGGTCTGTTACTGGTCAGTGTGTTAATGCTGGTCTGTTAATGCTCAGTGTGTTAAAGCTGGTCTGCTGTGTCGCCAGGTGGACGAGGAACTAGAGGCTCTGCTGGAGAACGGGGAGGGTCTGTATGATGAGAAGGAGGTGGTGTCTCTCTGCAGGCTGATGGTCAGAGTGGAGACCATGGAGCAGAAACTCATCTGCCTCAAACTTATCCAAGTAAGCACACCTGACCCCCCCACCACCAATGAACACTGGCTGTCTGGGATGGCCCTGGTCATTTATAGTGCGCTATACTTATAGATGTATATATTTATAGGCCCTGGTCATTTATAGTGCACTATACTTATAGATGTATATATTTATAGGCCCTGGTCATTTATAGTGCACTATACTTATAGATGTATATATTTATAGGCCCTGGTCATTTATAGTGCGCAATACTTATAGATGTATATATTTATAGGCCCTGGTCATTTATAGTGCGCTATACTTATAGATGTATATATTTATAGGCCCTGGTCATTTATAGTGCACTATACTTATAGATGTATATATTTATAGGCCCTGGTCATTTATAGTGCGCTATACTTATAGATGTATATATTTATAGGCCCTGGTCATTTATAGTGCGCTATACTTATAGATGTATATATTTATAGGCCCTGGTCATTTATAGTGCGCTATACTTATAGATGTATATATTTATAGGCCCTGGTCATTTATAGTGCGCTATACTTATAGATGTATATATTTATAGGCCCTGGTCATTTATAGTGCGCTATACTTATAGATGTATATATTTATAGGCCCTGGTCATTTATAGTGCGCTATACTTATAGATGTATATATTTATAGGCCCTGGTCATTTATAGTGCGCTATACTTATAGATGTATATATTTATAGGCCCTGGTCATTTATAGTGCGCTATACTTATAGATGTATATATTTATAGGCCCTGATCATTTATAGTGCGCTATACTTATAGATGTATATATTTATAGGCCCTGGTCATTTATAGTGCGCTATACTTATAGATGTATATATTTATAGGCCCTGGTCATTTATAGTGCGCTATACTTATAGATGTATATATTTATAGGCCCTGGTCATTTATAGTGCACTATACTTATAGATGTATATATTTATAGGCCCTGGTCATTTATAGTGCGCTATACTTATAGATGTATATATTTATAGGCCCTGGTCATTTATAGTGCACTATACTTATAGATGTATATATTTATAGGCCCTGGTCATTTATAGTGCGCTATACTTATAGATGTATATATTTATAGGCCCTGGTCATTTATAGTGCGCTATACTTATAGATGTATATATTTATAGGCCCTGGTCATTTATAGTGCACTATACGTATAGATGTATATATTTATAGGCCCTGGTCATTTATAGTGCGCTATACTTATAGATGTATATATTTATAGGCCCTGGTCATTTATAGTGCGCAATACTTATAGATGTATATATTTATAGGCCCTGGTCATTTATAGTGCACTATACTTATAGATGTATATATTTATAGGCCCTGGTCATTTATAGTGCACTATACTTATAGATGTATATATTTATAGGCCCTGGTCATTTGGGACCAACATTTTATTTCAGTTGCTTGTTTTATTTATTTTTATTTATTTTGAATGTGACAAATAAAATGTGATTTAATAGGTTGTTATATTGTGTGGAGGATGTATTGTATTGGGGATGTCTGTGTACTGTGTTATTGTGTGGAGGGTTTCTCTACCATAATGTTGACTTGGTGGTTGTGTATGAACAGGATACCCAGAGCCCATCCTGTCTGAAGCAGTTCCTGGACCATCACGGTCTGTCTCTACTGTGGATCTTCATGGTGGAGCTCTCTGAAGCCAAGGGCAACAGTGTCAACAACATCAAACTGCAGTTTCAGGTGACAATTAAATCCGTTCGGGGTCAAAACATGTTTTTATATTTAATGTCGGTTGCTCATCCCTCACACTTGTGATCATGACAACCATGATCACTGAATCTATATGAGAATCCACTTCAGAATAAACCAATTCAGATTGTTTTAATTCAAAGGTTCTAGGAATATCAAAACAAGGTGTGTGTGTTGTTACCAACTGACTATTCCCTGTGTCTCCAGATCATGAAGACCCTGTCAGCGCTGCCTATCTCCACTAAGAACATGTTGGAGGAGAGTCATGTCCTGAGCCTCATCCAGCGCTGGGCCCAAACACACTCCCTCCCCCAGGCCCCCGGGGCTGAACAGGACGGCTACTCCAGTGAGAACATGTCTCGCGCCCAGACCCCTCTCAACACTCCCGACGGCTCCTCTGCCTCTGTCGCCAAACTGGGCCCTGAGTTGGACAGCGACACTCCCAAACGGGCCGTTTACCGTCGCCTCAAGATCAGCGAGAACAGCCTGGACAGCGCCATGTCGGACGCCAGCAAGGCCTCGGACGGTAAGGAGGAGGAAGAGGAGGATGAAGAGGAGATGGAGGACGAGGAGGTCTCGCCATCTGAGCCTCCAGTGGAGAGCAGTAAACGGTCCAAGACAGAGCTGATGGTTGAGGTCCAGGCTCAGACTCCCACAACAGAGGAGCTGCCAGAAGAGCCAGTCACAGAGCTGGTGGTTGAGGTCCAGGCTCAGACTCCCACAACAGAGGAGCTGACAGAAGAGCCAGTCACAGAGCTGGTGGTAGAGGTCCAGGCTCAGACTCCCACAACAGAGGAGCTGACAGAAGAGCCAGTCACAGAGCTGGTGGTTGAGGTCCAGGCTCAGACTCCCACAACAGAGGAGCTGACAGAAGAGCCAGTCACAGAGCTGGTGGTTGAGGTCCAGGCTCAGACTCCCACAACGGAGGAGCTGCCAGAAGAGCCAGTCACAGAGCTGAAGGAGACACCAGAGGAGGTGGTGGAGACCATGGAGATCACAGAACCCCAAGCGGAGAGCCAAGACGCTACAGTTCAGGAGGAGGTGAATGAGAAGGGCGGTGACGAGGAGGTGAAAGACGAGTGGAGTGAGGGACAGAAGGAGAACAGAGAGGAGGAGGAGCAGCAGCAGGCAAGTCAGTCAGTGGAGGAGAGGGAGGTTGTGGCAGGAGAGCAGGCCAACGTGGAGGTCCAGGAATCATCACATATTCAGACGGAAGTTACTGAGACCCCTTCAGCGGAGCAGCCTGCCGAGGAGAAGGAAGAGGAGACCACCACAGCAGAGACTGGGACTGAAGATACAGAAAAGGCTCCAGGCAGCCAGGAACATCCAGGCCAGGTGGCCCCCGAGGGTCCCCTGGAGGTGGCCCCTGGCACTGAGGACGCTGCCCAGGTAGTGACCCCTGCTTCAGAGGCCCCTCCACCTCCCTCTCCGGTGGTCCCCGTGGAGCCTGCGGCGGTGGGGACGCCCTCGCAGGATGAGGAGGAGGGTGTGTCTGATGTAGAGAGCGAGAGGAGCCAGGAAGCCCTGCTCAGTGCTGTGGATATAGGAGACATGGCTGCTAGGCTGCTGGACAGCTGGAAGGACCTGAAGGCAAGGACAAACACTGATCAATAAATAAACACACACACACGCTGAGTTTATTGTTATTTACATGTGTGACTCATCCTTCAGGAGGTGTACAGGATCCCCAAGAAGAGCCAGGTGGAGAAAGAGATACACGGTAGGCCTCTGTCCCTCTCTCCTGCTCTTTCTCTCACCAGGTCTGTGTCCACACCTGTTAGTGTCACGTTTTATTTTCAACAGTGCTGACAGCCTACCGTTGGTGTGAGGCTTTAACCTGTTTCCATTGTTCCACGTATACAGATCGTAGTCGAGACCGAGACGCTGCCCCGGCTCGCACCCCCTCCGGCAGCCGGGAACGTGAGAGGGAACGTGAGAGGGAGCGGGACAGGGAGAGGGACCGGGAACGAGATCGAGAACGAGAACGGGACAGGGAACGTGACCGGGAGAGAGATAGAGAAAGGGACAGGGATTGGGAGAGAGACCGGGAGAGAGATAGAGAGAGAGACTGGGACAGAGACTCTGAGAAGACACCCCGCAGCACAGAGAGACGGCGGCGACGTGCCTCCACCTCCCCACCGCCCTCAGCATACGAGAGGAGCAGCAGGAGACAGGAGGACCGGTAGGACTGGCTGGAACACCAACATATAGACTGACATGTCCTTGGACTGTAGGACTGGCTGGAACACCAACATATAGACTGACTAGCTATGAATGATCACATGTCCTTAGACTGTAGGACTGAATGGAACACCAACATATAGACTGACTAGCAATGAATGATCACATGTCCTTGGACTGTAGGACTGGCTGGAACACCAACATATAGACTGACTAGCTATGAATGATCACATGTCCTTGGACTGTAGGACTGGCTGGAACATCAACATATAGACTGACTAGCTATAGACTGTAGGACTGAATGGACTTTCCGAATCGTTCTAGAAAACTTCCACGCTTTTAGAAACAAAACTCTTGAGGACTTTAGGCTCCTTTTCAAATTGCACCCTTTTCCCAAAAGTAGTTTACTGAATAGGGTCCCATAGGGCACTGGGTAAAAGTAGTGTACTGAATAGGGTCCCATAGGGCTCTGGGTAAAAGTAGTGTACTGAATAGGGTCCCATTAGGGCTCTAGTTAAAAGTAGTGTACTTCATAGGGCTCTGGTTAAAAGTAGTGTACTGAATAGGGTCCCATAGGGCTCTGGGTAAAAGTAGTGTACTGAATAGGGTCCCATAGGGCTCTGGTTAAAAGTAGTGTACTGAATAGGGTCCCATAGGGCTCTGGTTAAAAGTAGTGTACTGAATAGGGTCTCATAGGGCTCTGGTTAAAAGTAGTGTACTGAATAGGGTCCCATAGGGCTCTGGGTAAAAGTAGTGTACTGAATAGGGTCCCATAGGGCTCTGGGTAAAAGTAGTGTACTGAATAGGGAGCCATTTGGGACGCATACCAAAACTGTTGTTGACTTGTAGAAATGTCTGTTGTGTTGATCTCTGTAGACAGTAGTATTGACTGTGTGTTTCTAGGTTTGACCTGGCTAACAGCAGTAAGAAGACCCGTTCCATCACCAAGGAACGCACCAAGCTGTCCACAGAGGAGCGCAGGAAGCTGTTTGAGCAGGAGGTGGCCCAGCGCGAGGTCCAGAAACAACAACAGTTACAACAACATCAACAACAACAGTTACATCAACAACAACAGTTACAACAACATCAACAACAACAGTTACAACAACAACAGTTACAACAACAACATCAACAACGGCAGCAGCAGCTCCAGACTCTAGCCTACGATGCAGCCCTGACATACAATACCAGCCCAGCTGGCTTCATCCACTACCCCCCTGGCTACCCCCTCCAGACCTACGTGGACCCCGTCAACCCCAACGCAGGCAAGGTGCTGCTGCCTACCCCTCCCGTGGAGCCCCTGGTCCCAGCCACTCTGGTCTTGGAGCAGACACCTCCCCAGGCTCTGATCACCGAGCTTGGCATGACCTCTCCCTCCTCTACCTCCCAGCCCCCTCCAGTCTCCAGCATCTCCCAACACATCCACCAACACACTACGCCTCTGGAGCTCCACCCCGGCACCGCCCAGCAGTATGCCCAGCAGCCCAGCGTGGCGGGCCAGGACCCGGGTGTAGGCGTGCTGTCAGCCGTGTCAGCGCCCCCTCAGGTGCTTTACTTTTTATATTTCTCATCATTTTAACAGGGTATTTAATTTTTTATTGTAAAGTGACTTTCGGTGTTTTGAAAAGCAAATAAATGTAAATAACATTCATTATTATTCATGGCTCCAGAGTGCTGCCATTGGTCTCGTTTGGTCCCTTTGACTTGACTGTGCGAGTAAACACTTTTAATTGGCCGCATCGGTGCAAGTTGCAAATTCCGTCTGGTCCCCTAACTCCAAACGTCCTATATTATTGTTGTAGGTGTCGGCAGGCCAGGGGAGTTACGCCACGCTGTGGGACCCTACCACCCAGCAGGCTGTGACGGTACAGACCCAGGTAGCACCACAGTACCAGGTTGTCCCAGCACCACCTCCCACCCAGACAGCCATCTACTACCAGGGCCAGCCCTGTCAGACCATCTACAGTATCCCCACGGCCTATCCACAGGCTAACACACCTGTCCTGCAGGTAGGCACACACACTGCACAGTGTCCATGAACACTCAACACATATCGCCCTTCGTAGATGGAGGCTTTCAAACAACGCATGGGAAAAAAGACCTGTTTCATGACTAGATCAGAAGGTCTCTCTCTGAGTATCTGTATGATCTCTGTGTGATCTGTCAACCCTGTTCTGGCCAGGCCTACGCTGATCCGGCTGCCAACTACCTCCATGGTCAGCCGGTGTACACAGGTCACCAGCAAGGAGTGGTGGTTCAGCAGGGGGGTACGGTCACTACCATCGTCACCTCACAGACTGTCCAGCAGGTAAGGCCTCTAGCCAGACCCAGACGCATGAACACTGAGGAAATATATGCATTAATCGTTGTCCATAGTTGTCTGTTAAAACTTCACACAAAGTCAATGACTTTCAGACTAGTTGCAGACTCACAATCGACATGTTGCGCATCCTCTCGGTTGTCCGTCATCCGTCAGCGGATGACTCCGTTGAAAAAAACAAAAACATTGTCTCACTACCTCATACACCAAATCTGTCTGGCCGTACCCTTCCCCAAGCTACCACAAGGGGGAGGCAGTGTATCAACGTGATGGTCGTCTTGATTCTTGTCCAGCGGTTTCATACCGTGTTTTTTATCATGATGAAGGCCTCATAAACAGTTGTTTTCTAACCACTAGAGGAGACTTCCTGTCTTTTCACCTACCTCTTTTCCTCTGTGCAGGAGATGCCCAACACTCTGTTAGTCCCCAACAGTATGATAGACCTGCCCCCTCCCTCTCCTCCCAAACCCAAAACCATTGTCCTGCCCCCCAGCTGGAAAGTAGCACGGGACGGAGAGGGAAAGATCTACTATTATCACGTCATCACCAGGTAGGCTGCCTGTCTCTGCCCCGGGTCTCTGCCCCGGGTCTCTGCCCCGGGTCTCTGCCCGTCTGGTTTTGTGACTGTGTGTGTATCTGTCAGCTTGTTGGTCTGACTGCACATGTCTGACTAACTCTGTGTGTCTGGCTGCGTTTGTCTGCCTGGGATTGTGTGTCTTACTGTGTATCTAACCCCTCCCTCCTACAGGCAGACTCAGTGGGATCCTCCCAGCAGCTGGGACGGGGTCAGTGAAGACTCTCACAGCTTAGACCACGAGGCTGAGATGGACCTGGGGACGCCCACCTACGACGAGAACCCCTCCAAGGTGACCTTTGACCCTGAAAACACACAGGCCAAGGCCTTTCAAATGCATCCTTCCTTCCTTGATATAATCACTAGCTAGGTTTCCAATTGGTGACAGATATCCAATTGGTGACAGATTCCATCCAATTGGTGACGAATATTCTAAAATCTGCATAAAAACCATTGTGTATTTTCCCTCCAGAGATGTTTCCATCAAATTGACTTGTTGCAGATGAAAGGCTGTGTGATGACGGTGCACATGCAATACTTTTTGCGGTTTTAAATCCAAGTTAAATGGGTTTCCGTCTCATTTTCAACTCTATTGATGGTTTTAAATCCAAGTTAAATGGGTTTCCGTCTCATTTTCAACTCTATTGATGGTTTTAAATCCAAGTTAATTGGGTTTCCGTCTCATTTTCAACTCTATTGATGGTTTTAAATCCAAGTTAATTGGGTTTCCGTCTCATTTTCAACTCTATTGATGGTTTTAAATCCAAGTTAAATGGGTTTCCGTCTCATTTTCAACCCTATTGATGGTTTTCTCTGGATGTTTAATGGAAAGGAGCATCAAGCTCATCACCCTGTGAAGTGAATCATTTATTTCATATGCAGCCTAATAAACTGCAGGCGTTCCTGACCAGTCGTAGTGGGAGGACCACACAACATGTCATCGCATGACTCCAAGTTTACTTCCATATAATGGTTATTATATCAATATTTGAGCATAAAAGCATTTCTGAAGACATTTCTCGCGTTGTTCATTTTATAGACACAAAAAGATCTCACCTTGTGGAGAGGGTTTTGATTTGTTGACACATTTACTGTGTTTCCATCAGGCCTGTCATGACAACAACAACAATATATGACAAGTACTTTACTCGTATAAGAAGGTTGGATGGAAACGTGGGCACTGATCTGTATGTTAGTTGATAGATGAAAACATGGCTTCCTTTCATCGCATTACTTTCACCAATCTGACTGGTAGGTCAGTGATTTCCTCAAGGAAGGACGGAAGGTTGGGTGGGTGGGTGGTTATTAAGGTATTTGAATAGGGCCCAAATCTCATGTCTCACGGTTGCATCAGATTCACACAGGACTCTAGTCAAATGTAGTGCACTGTCCAGGGACTAAGGTGTCATTTGTCCACGGGACAATGGTCAAACATGGTCAGCAGAGTTCCATACAGTCTTTTAGGTCCGAGCCCCTAGTGGTGTGTGTCTAGGAGTAGAAACCCTGCTATAATATCCATTACATTGCCTTGTGGTTTTTGGACACGAGAGGTTTTTCTAATAGATGATGGTGTGAAAAACAGATCTAGTCTAACACATCGGTGCGAAAGCAAAACTATTTGAGCTTGGTTTGCTTCCTGGAATGTCTGTGCTTGCCTGTAAAACATGATGATAGTGTTCCTCCCATCGGTTAATTGAAGATGTTGGAAAAGGGATCATTTTCAGCTGTGGTTCCTCTCCTGGGAGAGAAAATCACCCCCCCGAAGGGCCTCTAGTCTGGAGTGTCATACAGAGGCTACATCCTAAAATGGCACCCTATTCCCTACATAGTGCACCACTACCCTATGCGTCCTGGTCTAAAGTAGTGCACTACATAGGGGTGAGGGTTCCATTTGGGATGTAGACAGACACTATAACGCTAGCTGCAGATGCAGTTGATTTGATGCAGTGAACTAGGTTTAGGAGCTGTTAAATCAACCCACACATCTTCATCAACATCTGAAGGTAAGGGTGAACTAGGTTTAGGAGCTGTTAAATCAACCCACACATCTTCATCAACATCTGAAGGTAAGGATGAACTAGGTTTAGGAGCTGTTAAATCAACCCACACATCTTCATCAACATCTGAAGGTAAGGGTGAACTAGGTTTAGGAGCTACAAGATCCAACCCACATATCATTCCTGCTCCGCTCTGCATGCATTATTTGGTGTTTTACGTTGTACAAGGATATATTTTCAGAATTCTGCATGTGGAGTCACAATTTGGTATTCGTCCCATTTTGTGAATTCTTGGTTGATGTGCGGACCCCAAACCTCACAACCATAAAGGGCAATGGTTTGATTCAATGGTTTGATTCAAGTATATATTTTTTTTAGTCAGATCTTAACTGGTATGTTTTTTGTGTGCTCTAGGGCAACGGTGTCTATATGTAATTTGAATTTGTGGTCCTGGCAACTGGACCTTTTTGGAACACCATTATTTTTGTCTTACGAGATTTTCTGTCGGGTCCCAGGTCTGACAGAATCTGTGCAAAAGATCTAGGTGCTGCTCTAGGCCCTCCTTGGTTGGGGACAGAAGCACCAGATCATCAGCAAACAGTAGACATTTGACTTCAGATTCTAGTAGGGTGAGGATGGGAGCTACAGACTGTTCTAGTGTCCTCGCCAATTCGTTGATGTATATGTTGAAGCGGGTGGGGCTTAAGCTGCATCCCTGTCTTAGCCCATGGCCCTGTGGAAAGAAATGTGTATGTGTGTGTTGCCAATTTTATCACACTTGTTGTTTTGTGTACATGGATTTTATAATGTCGTATGTTTTTCCCCCAACACCACTTTCCATCAGTTTGTATAGCAGACCCTCATGCCAAATTGAGTGGAAGGCTTTTCTGAAATCAACAAAGCATGAGAACTGCCTTTGTTTAGGTTTATTTGTCAAGTGGGGTGTGCAGGATGAATACGTGGTCTGTCGTACGGTAATTTTGGTAAAAAGCCAATATGACATTTCCTCACTACATTGTTTGGCACTGAGGAAATGTACAAGTCTGCTGTTGATGATAATGCAGACAATTTTCCCAAGGTTGTTGTTGATGCATATCAATTGGAATTTGTGGTCTGTATATTTTATCATTTCATTGAGGAGACCATCAACACCACAGACCTTTTTGGGTTGGAGGGTTTGTATTTTGTCCTGTAGTTCATTCAATGTAATTAGAGAATCCAGTGGGTTCTGGAATCCAGTGTGTTCTGGAATCCAGTGGGTTCTGCTCGTCTTTTAATAGTTGATTCTAAGATTTGTATTTGATCATGTATATGTTTTTGCTCTTTGTTATAGAGCCAAAAATATTGGAGAAGTGGTTTATCCACACATCTCTGTTTTTGGATAGATAGCTCTTCGTGTTGTTTCTTTAGCATTTTCCCAGAAGTGGTTAGATTCTATGGATTCTTCAATTACATTGAGCTGATTTCAGACGTGCTGTTTCTTCTTTTTCCGTAGTGTATTTCTGTATTGTTTTAGTGATTCACCATAGTGAAGGCGTAGGCTCAGGTTTTCTGGGTCTGGTTTTGGTTGGATAGGTTTCTCAATTTCTTTTCTTTAGGTTTTTTTTGCTTCATCAAATTATTTGTCATTGTTGCTACTTTTCATAGGTTGTCTTGACAGTTTTGATTTGATAGGGAAGCTGAGAAATACTGTTAGTTTTCTACTGCCAAGTTTACATCTTCACTATTACATTTAGTCTAGGCAGTTGTCTAACAGGGGTTGAATTTGCCTAATAGTTTATTTGGTTCGGTTTCCACACTACTTTCCTTCCAACTATAGCATTTCTTAATATTATTCAGTTGCTTTGGCTTTGATGCTTCATGATTGAATATTGCTCTGTTCAAGTAGACTGTGATTTTGCTGTGGTCTGATAGGGGTGTCAGTGGGCTGACTGAACGCTCTGAGAGAATGTGGGTTGAGGTCAGTGATAAAGTAGTCTACGGTACTACTGCCAAGAGATGAGCTGTAGGTGTACCTACCATAGGAGTCCCCTCGACACCTACCATGGACTATGTGTGTGTATACCCAGCGTGTGACAGAGCTGCAGGAGTTGACCCATTTTGTTGGTTAGATTGTCGTAGTTGTGCCTAGGGGGTTATATGGATGGGTAAGGGAATGCTGTCACTTCCAGGTAGGTGTTTGTTGCCATAAATTAGTACATGTCCCTGTGCCTGGAAATTATTGATTTCCCCCTCCAGGATGGAGAAGCTGTCTGCATTAAAGTATGGGTATTCTAGTAGGGGGGTATAGGTGTTTTTCTCTGTTTAGTTCATTTCCTTTTGAATTTCTAGCCAAATATAAAATGTTCCTGTTTTGATTAATTTAAGAGAGTGAGTTAGGTCTGCTCTATACCAAATAAGCAAAGCCCCTGAGACCCTTCCCTGTTTCACACCTGGTAGTTTGGTGGATGGGACTACCAGCTCTCTGTAACCTAGAGAGTAACCAATGAGTCCATCTATACCGTGTTTTTTGTAGGATGACAATGTCTGTATTTCTTTAGTGAAGTCTGGGTTCCTGCTCTTTAGGCCAAAGGTAGATGACCTCAGGCCTTGGATATTCCAGGATGAGATAGTGAATGCTTTGTGTTCCATAAAGTGTCCAATGTTGTTAATCGTGTGGTTTGGCCTCAGACCAGTAAGTGTGAGCAGAACCTGCTGAGCATCTGGTACATGCCATTCGCTTGGGCTAGTGTAAGACTGGGGGTTGGGCCTGTTAGGATGGGTGTATGTGTGACTTCCATGTTGAGGCCCTCTTTGTGGGAGTGGGGGGCATGGGGTGGGCAGGAGTGTCATAGGTCTGATCTGAGGGGGCCTATATGGGTTGTAGTAGGAATGGTTATTATGCATTTCTCTCTTGAGCTCTCGCTCGCTCTCTCTCTTTTCTGTCATTTGTTTCCCCTCTTCTTTGATCGTAATGGAAACCAGGTTTGTGGTCTCTTGGTTTAGCGTCTACGCACTGGGCCCTTTTGTCTCTGAGCTGAAATGTTTTCATATGTGTGTCTCCAGAGAGGGAGAGACCCTTTCTTTATGATGAGATGTCTCCATCTCTCTCTCTCTCTCTCTCTCTTTACGATGAGATGTCTCCATCTCTCTCTTTCTTTACGATGGGATGTCGTTGGCCAATAAAAGCAATGAGCTCAAGGACCATTTCCAACATGTCTTGATAGTGGTGCCTGTGTCTCTCTCTGTCTGTCTCTACTGACCAGGACCTGAAATGATAACCACTGAGTTTCTGACACCACTTAAATGTTATATTCCTTAGCTCTGTTGACCCCTGATAATAATTTGGTGTTTTGGTTAGAGGGCTTTGCATCCCACCTGGAAAATAATCTAGGTTAAACACTAGCTCATAATGTGTTGTCTTATCAGTCTGAATGCTTCTCCCTGGTACGCTCCGTGGGCACACCACCCCTCAGGAAGCACGAAGGAGAACTGTGTGTGAATCTATTGTGGTTCCCTTTGATCCTCACCACCTTGGTTTGGTGCATGGGGGGGGGGGGTCTACTGCCTGTCTCTGGGGGGGGCATCTACTGCCTGTCTCTGGGGGGGGGGGGGGGCATCAACTGTCTACTGCCTGTCTCTGGGGGGGGGGGGGGGGGGGGGGGGGGGGGCGGCGGCATCAACTGTCTACTGCCTGTCTCTGGGGGAGGGGCCATCAACTGGCTACTGCCTGTCTCTGGGGGAGGGGCCATCAACTGGCTACTGCCTGTCTCTGGGGGAGGGCCATCAACTGGCTACTGCCTGTCTCTGGGGGAGGGCCATCAACTGGCTACTGCCTGTCTCTGGGGGAGGGGCATCAACTGGCTACTGCCTGTCTCTGGGGGAGGGGCATCAACTGGCTACTGCCTGTCTCTGGGGGAGGGGCATCAACTGGCTACTGCCTGTCTCTGGGGGAGGGGCATCAACTGGCTACTGCCTGTCTCTGGGGGAGGGGCATCAACTGGCTACTGCCTGTCTCTGGGGGAGGGGCCATCAACTGGCTACTGCCTGTCTCTGGGGGAGGGGCCATCAACTGGCTACTGCCTGTCTCTGGGGGAGGGGCCATCAACTGGCTACTGCCTGTCTCTGGGGGAGGGGCCATCAACTGGCTACTGCCTGTCTCTGGGGGAGGGGCCATCAACTGGCTACTGCCTGTCTCTGGGGGAGGGGCCATCAACTGGCTACTGCCTGTCTCTGGGGGAGGGGCCATCAACTGGCTACTGCCTGTCTCTGGGGGAGGGGCCATCAACTGGCTACTGCCTGTCTCTGGGGGAGGGGCCATCAACTGGCTACTGCCTGTCTCTGGGGGAGGGGCCATCAACTGGCTACTGCCTGTCTCTGGGGGAGGGCCATCAACTGGCTACTGCCTGTCTCTGGGGGAGGGGCATCAACTGGCTACTGCCTGTCTCTGGGGGAGGGGCATCAACTGGCTACTGCCTGTCTCTGGGGGAGGGGCATCAACTGGCTACTGCCTGTCTCTGGGGGAGGGGCCATCAACTGGCTACTGCCTGTCTCTGGGGGAGGGGCCATCAACTGGCTACTGCCTGTCTCTGGGGGAGGGCCATCAACTGGCTACTGCCTGTCTCTGGGGGAGGGCCATCAACTGGCTACTGCCTGTCTCTGGGGAGGGGCATCAACTGGCTACTGCCTGTCTCTGGGGGAGGGGCATCAACTGGCTACTGCCTGTCTCTGGGGGAGGGGCATCAACTGGCTACTGCCTGTCTCTGGGGGAGGGGCATCAACTGGCTACTGCCTGTCTCTGGGGGAGGGGCATCAACTGGCTACTGCCTGTCTCTGGGGGAGGGGCCATCAACTGGCTACTGCCTGTCTCTGGGGGAGGGGCCATCAACTGGCTACTGCCTGTCTCTGGGGGAGGGGCCATCAACTGGCTACTGCCTGTCTCTGGGGAGGGGCCATCAACTGGCTACTGCCTGTCTCTGGGGGAGGGGCCATCAACTGGCTACTGCCTGTCTCTGGGGGAGGGGCCATCAACTGGCTACTGCCTGTCTCTGGGGGAGGGGCCATCAACTGGCTACTGCCTGTCTCTGGGGGAGGGGCCATCAACTGGCTACTGCCTGTCTCTGGGGGAGGGGCCATCAACTGGCTACTGCCTGTCTCTGGGGGAGGGGCCATCAACTGGCTACTGCCTGTCTCTGGGGGAGGGCCATCAACTGGCTACTGCCTGTCTCTGGGGGAGGGGCATCAACTGGCTACTGCCTGTCTCTGGGGGAGGGGCATCAACTGGCTACTGCCTGTCTCTGGGGGAGGGGCATCAACTGGCTACTGCCTGTCTCTGGGGGAGGGGCATCAACTGGCTACTGCCTGTCTCTGGGGGAGGGGCCATCAACTGGCTACTGCCTGTCTCTGGGGGAGGGGCCATCAACTGGCTACTGCCTGTCTCTGGGGGGGGCCCATCAACTGGCTACTGCCTGTCTCTGGGGGGGGGGGCATCAACTGGCTACTGCCTGTCTCTGGGGGAGGGGCCATCAACTGGCTACTGCCTGTCTCTGGGGGGGGGGGGGCATCAACTGGCTACTGCCTGTCTCTGGGGGAGGGGCCATCAACTGGCTACTGCCTGTCTCTGGGGGAGGGGCCATCAACTGGCTACTGCCTGTCTCTGGGGGAGGGGGGGGCATCAACTGGCTACTGCCTGTCTCTGGGGGGGGGCATCAACTGGCTACTGCCTGTCTCTGGGGGGGATCAACTGTCTACTGCCTGTCTGGGTCTGAGTAGGGTGGGTACTGTTAGCCGGAGAGGGAGCCCTGCCTTTATCCTGGCAGGATATCCCTGCTTTGTGTGGCTCCCTCCTTTCCTGTTGGAGGGGGCTGGTGACCAGGTGTGGCCTGCCTGCCTTCCCCACTGGCCTTGAAGTCCGGGGCCTCGGCTCCACACCTGCCATGTTTCATCCATGTGGCTGATACAGCCTCACTTCCTTTGATCTGGGCCTTTTTAGCTCCAAGAAATGGCTGCCGCCTGCTGCTGTCTGCCACAGCTGAGAAAATGACAGTAGCTATAACCCAGACAGACTGCTAGGCGACCGTTTAGATGAATCCACGGCCGAACCAAGCTAGTCAAACGAAACGTGACTGTTCTATAGACTGACATGTTCCCTGACCTCTCTCTCGTGTGTGTGTGTGTGTGTGTGTGTGTGTGTTTCCACAGTTCTCTACTAAGACAGCAGAGGCAGACACATCCAGTGAGCTGGCCAAGAGGAGCAAGGAGACGTTCCGGAAAGAGGTGAGTCAGCGTCCATATCTCAGTCTTCCTGTGATTCCTCCTCTCCTCACCTCCTCCTCAACTACACATGGCCAACAGTATGTGGATACCTGCTCATCGAACATCTCATTCCAAAATCATGGGCATTAATATGGAGTTGGTCTCCCCCTTTGCTGCTATATCAGCCTCCACTCTTCTGAGAAGGCTTTCTACTCGATGTTGGAACATTGCTGCAGGGACTTGCGTCCATTCAGCCAAGCATTTGTGAGGTCGGGCACGGATGTTGGGCGATTAGGCCTGGCTCGCAGTCGGGGTTAAAATTCATCCCAAAGGTGTTGGATGGGGTTGAGGTCAGGGCTCTGTGCAGGAGAGTCAAGTTCTTCCACACCGATCTTGACAAATCATTTCTGTATGGACCTCGCTTTGTGCACGGGGCATTTGTCCTGCTGAAACAGGAAAGGGCCTTCCCCAAACTTGCCACAAAGTTGGAAACACAGAATTGTCTAGAATGTCATTTATTGCTATAGTGTTAGGGTTTCCCTTCACTGGAACTAAGAGATCTAGGCCAAACCATGAAAAACAGACCCAGACTATTATTCCTCCTCCACCAAACTTTACAGTTGGCACCATGTATTGGGTGGGACAGGTAGTATTCTCCTGGCATCTGCCAAACACAGATTCTTCTGCCAGATGGTGAATTGTGATTCATGACTCCAAATGACGCTTGGCATTGCACATGGTGATATCCAGGATATCCAGCCAACAGGCACAAGTGGTCTTTCAATTATGTATTTGTGAGATGTATTATTTATTATTATTATTATTTATTTTTTTTGGGACCGCGTTTGCACATTTTGACAAGTGGCTAAAAAAGTTACAAGTTAATGTGAAGCCCATCTGACTATGACTGAGATACGTGGTCGTCCCACCTAGCTATCTTATTAAGATGAATGCACTTGTAAGTGGCTCTGGATAAGAGTGTCTGTTAAATGACTGAAATGTAATGAATGTCATCTCTACACGATCGATTTGACCTCCTATTTCCTGTGTTTAGATGTCACAGTTCATTGTGACCTGCTTGAATCCGTTCCGGAAACCAGACTGCAAACTGGGACGCATTGTCAACACCGAGGATTTCAAACACCTTGCCAGAAAGGTAGGGGGGTTGTGTGTGGAAAGCAATCATTTGGGTATTTGTATTTTATTGTCTCAAACCATCCAAAACATGAACCTCTCCCAACAGTCAGAGTATTGAATTAAAGTCCTGGATAGCAATTAACTTCAAAGGATAAAGGTTTTCCCCTTCACATCTCACTAAAGCTCTTCCCTCAGACCAGAACTAAACGCCTGAACCTTCAGCTCCCACTGCTTCTGCTCGTATCCCAAATGGCACCCTATTCCAAAGTAGTGCACTATGTATTGAAAATGGTGCCATTTGGGACATTCTCTCTCTCACTCAATGCTCAGCCTGCATTCTTTTTTTCAAAGGGCAATAAAGCTCTGATTTTTCCCCTCAAGTAGTTTTGAGTGTTTCTCTGGGTTGACAACCACAACTTGGTGGGGACTTGTTTAAATGGAGTGCCATTTGGACACACTACTACTCTTGAGCACATGGTCACAATAAACAAAAGAGAGGCCAAGTAAACTGGCATGTTCACATTTTTAATTTAATTACCGTGCAGAACAAACCCTTAAAGCAGAACCTCTTAAAAACTAGAGCGCTAGCTAACGTTTTGGATTGACTCGTTTTCTATAGAAAGCTGAGATTTTTGGGGACGCAGCCCTGACATTTGACTGTCTACATTTTTAGGAGGAGAACAAAGCTCATGAAATGGATCCGTCAGAATGAAACCCTCATCTCTTCACAGTGTGACCCTAACCTCCATTCTTCCTTTTGATGGAGCTAGTTTCACTTTTGTTGTTGCAGGGTTGTAAAATTCCCATAACTTTCCAGGTTTTCCAGAAATCATGTTTGGAAGATTCATGGAATCAGGACGGAATTAGCAGAAGATCCTGAATCCTCAAACCAGGATTCTAGAAAACTTGGGAATTATGGGAAAGTTACCCATTACCGATGTTGTTGTCAGGAGAAACATCTTCCTTGTCTCCCCCTTTCTATTCCTCCAGCTAACTCACGGCGTGATGAACAAGGAGCTGAAGTCCTGTAAGAACCCAGAGGACCTGGAGTGCAACGAGAACGTGAAGCACAAGACCAAGGAGTACATCAAGAAATACATGCAGAAGTTCGGCAACATCTACCGGCCCAAAGAGGACACTGAGCTGGACTAACACTGCGTCTGACTGGAGGAACAGAACGGGGATCAAGACTTGAAAATATGATTAGGCTACAGTTGTTTGGGGCCCACAAACGGTGAAAGGAGACACACTGAAACCCAGATTAAAGTCAAGTCACGCTGGGAAACTGAACTGTGGAGGTGGGATCACTCCAGACACATATTTATGTTGACTAAGACTGTGTCTTAAACTGATGCCTTGAAGGCTTGCCGCCGGGCCCACTGACTAATGGGAGGGGACTAGTGGGAGGGGGGCGAGAATCATGACGAGGAGGGAGGTGTCTCCCAAGGGGCGGAGGCTCCAGGTGAAGTGTCCACAGAGAAGTGTGCGACACCTAGGCTTGCGTCTCAACTAGCACCCTATTCTCTGTGCCCTATGTAGGGAATAGGGTGCTGTTTGGCACTCAGACCCAGAGAGGGGTGCTACATTGACCTATAGTGTCACTATCATGTTAGCTTTCTACATTTTTTTTTCCAGTTTAACTTTCTTACCTAACTAACAATGTTTTCAAATCTTATCTACATATTCTCTCTAGAACTCTTCCTCCCCTGTCTGAAAAGGATTCATGAAAGAGTCAGACTTACCATCATTTTAAATTGCTCTTCAATGTTTTTCCACTGTTGGGATGTTGCTGTATGAAGTCCAGCAGTGGCAATTAACTGGTCAAAATGGATCCATGTAAAGAAAGACAAAATCGCTGTTTGTCCATATGACAGGCTTTCCCCTGGTGCGCCCGCCTGCCACACCCCCAAGCCAGCCATTAACTCGACTAGGGTATCTGGTGCCCTCCCTTCCTTCAGACCACAATCCTCCGGAGCCTCTGTTGTTATATGAATGCTTGATGGAGGCTGGGTTCGGTTCGGATGGAGGCTGGGTTCGGATGGAGGCTGGGATCGGTTCGGATGGAGGCTGGGTTCGGTTCGGATGGAGGCTGGGTTCGGATGGAGGCTGGGATCGGTTCGGATGGAGGCTGGGTTCTGTTCTATCGTGCTGACTGGTGTACTTATGGGAATTCCTCCATGGCTGCTTACCAAATAGCACCCTATTCCCTAAAAAGAGCACTACTTTAGACCAGGGCCCATAGGGGAATCCCAGAGTGCACTACTTTAGACGAGAGCTCTATGTAGGGAATAGTGTGCATTTGGGACATAGTCCATGTTCCAATGCTCCCTCCCTGAGTACATTTTGTTTTTATATACAAAAATTGAAGAATGAACTTTTATGAAGCTTGTTCTTTTCAGTGAGACAGACAGACGGACAGTTCAAGAGGACTTGGTGGTGAATAAGGAACAGCAGGGGATGGGGTTACTGATCAATGTTTTTGTCTTTAATTAACTTGTACTATGAAGTGAACAGGATTTGGATGCTATCAGACACATGATGCTTATGTGTCAGTCAGTGTGTCCCCCGTTCTGTTTCGACCCCCCTCCTCAATGGGGTGTGGCGTGGTCATTTTAACTCTTTTTTTTTACTATTATAATTCCTTTAGACGGGCATCAGAGGTGCCTGTGCTGTCGTCTTGTTGCTACACAAGCTGTTTTACTCCTTAGTCTCCGGGGTAACAAGGTTTGTGTCCTGTCGTCAGGGTTACCGGTTCATAGGCTTGGGGTCGTTAATCCTTTAGGTAACTCTCACACCACCATTTAAATTGCATTAAAACCATGTTCAAACACACTTGTATTATAGTGCTTTATATGTGAATATATTGAGAAATAGTTTTGAGAATGTTTAGGTAAGCAGAGTCTTTGTGAAAGGATGGACTGTTGGTCCGTGATATAACCTGTCAATAGCCTGGTGTCAGTATACCAAACACAGGTGAATGAAGGGGAGGGGGGGGTCGAAGTGAGTACCCCTGTCTGCTCCAGCAGCTCAAATCAACACCTCCTTCCTCTGTAAGCTAAAGCCAGGATTCCACCGATTCACAGCCTCTTGTTTGAAAGTTATTTTATTTTGGTGGTGGGGGTTGCAGCATTTTTCTGTTTTGTTTGTTTTGAGACTTCTTTTTTTTTTGTATGTACAAAGAGTTTCACCCCAACTCTACTGTAAGTACTGTGCAAGCACATTGTCATACTGAGTGTACAAACATTTTAAAAGAAAAATAAAGTTTTTGTAAAAATGTGTATTCCATTTTCAACTTGCACACTATTGAAATATTTCTAGAGTGAGAAGTACCTCCACTACATGGTTAGACACCCAGTAGTGCACTGCATACCACCCAATCCCCGTTTCACTGTGTACTTACCCCTTCAATACAGGGTGCATATGGAGGGACAGGCTGTTCACATCCCAAATGGTAGCCTGTTCCCTATTTAGTGCACTACTTTTGACAAGATGTAGATGCCCTGTTTACTGATTTGAAATATGTATGCGGAACAAAAATATAAATGCAACAATTTCAAATATTTTACTTTTTCATATATTTTTCATATAATGAAAACAATTCATTAGGCGCTAATCTATGGCTTTCACGTGACTGGGAATACAGATATGCATCTGTTACAGTGGCGGTCTGTGCCTCTGAGGGAGCACTTTTCTTTTTCATGAGCATGGCCTTATTTCTATTCCAGCATATTGGATGACTGTCATTCATATTCCATTCACCCAGTTCAATGTAACATTGATAGGTTTTAGGCTACTACACGATAGTCAAATGTTCCCTATACCCATCATGAGGTTGCTACAACCTAGCCAATGAATGAACGTTTTCAACACAGGTCGAGATAAAAATGTAAGATGACAGTGACACATGCAATACAGCCTTGTACACTCTTGCCTGCTTCTAGCTGATCTAGGGTGTAATCATTAGTCCAACAGTTGCAAACGAGAGTTTTCTATTGAACAAATGCATGGAATGTGTCTCCCTGTTTCGTTTGCAGAACGACAGATTTGTACCTTGTCAGCTCGGGGGTTTGAACTTGAAACCTTCCGGTTACTAGTCCAACGCTCTAACCACTAGGCTACCCTGCTGCCCCGATGCATAGCCAGCTATGCTAACTTAGCATCCCTCTGTCATAGCCAGCTAGCTAACATAGCATCCCTCTGTCATAGCCAGCTAGCTAACTTAGCATCCCTCTGTCATAGCCAGCTAGCTAACATAGCATCCCTCTGTTTGAGCAGGGTGTTTCAGTAGGCTAAACTAGCCAGCTGCATTTGTAGCTAAGTAAGTGAAACTGAAAGTGAAAAAGAATGACACTAGCTCTCTTGCTTCTCCTTCATTTTTGAAGAAATTAATTTGTTGACAACTGTTAAACTATTTTCTTTCTCTCTTTGAGTCAACTACTCACCACATTTTATGCACTGCAGTGCTAGCTAGCTCTAGATTAATTATCTGATCCTTTGATTGGTTGGACATGTCAGTTCATGCTGCAAGATCTCTGATAGGTTGGAGGATGTCCTCTGAAATTTGTCATAATTACTGTGTAAGTCCATGGAAGGGGGTGGGAACCAAGAGCCTTCTAGGTTTTGTATTGAAGTCAATGTACCAAGAAGAGGACGGATGCTAGCTGTCCTCCGGCTACACCATGGTGCTACCCTACAGAATGCTGTTGAGGCTACTGTAGACCTTCATTGCAAACAGTGTTTCATTCAATTGTTTGGTGCTGTGAATATATTTAGTGTAGTTTTATCTAAATAGGTCAACTTTTTCAATGTCTTAACATTTTTATTTTTATGAAATTTGCTGAGGATGGTCCTCCCCTTCCTCCTCTGAAGAGCCTCCACTGATCTGTTGGTCCCAGATACCATAAAAAAAAAAAGATAGGGGTGGGGATCAGAAAACCAGGTCCCCCCCTCACCTCCATCCCACTCTGAGTTAATGTGCATTCCGCAGCCCCATGCCTGTGTGCTCCAGACCGCAGTTAAGCTGGAGTGTCTGGTGTCCATGACGACATAGAACGCTGCCTGCCCCGGGCCCTGCTAGAGAGAGATGCAGGCCTGCTCCCACTTAGAGCACAGAGTAAAGACAGAGAGAGAAATCATGGAACGCTGCCTGCCCCGGGCCCTGCTAGAGAGAGACGCAGGCCTGCTCCCACTTAGAGCACAGAGTAAAGACAGAGAGAGAAATCATGAACAGATTTCAGCTGAGGACAGAGTGAGTAGAAGTCGTGGAGGAGGGGGTTGGGATGGAGGGGAGGGAGGGAGCAGGAATATCAAGGAAAGGGAAAGCATATTTTTAAAAACAGGTTGGGTGAAGACTTATCTAATACTGTCTCTGTCCCAACCCCTTTAAATACCCTCCTAATGCTCTCTCTGCCCCAAACCCTTTAAATACCCTCCTAATGCTCTCTCTATCCCAAACCCTTTAAATACCCTCCTAATGCTCTCTCTATCCCAACCCCTTTAAATACCCTCCTAATACTGTCTCTGTCCCAACCCCTTTAAATACCCTCCTAATGCTCTCTCTGCCCCAAACCCTTTAAATACCCTCCTAATGCTCTCTCTATCCCAAACCCTTTAAATACCCTCCTAATGCTCTCTCTATCCCAACCCCTTTAAATACCCTCCTAATACTGTCTCTGTCCCAACCCCTTTAAATACCCTCCTAATGCTCTCTCTGCCCCAAACCCTTTAAATACCCTCCTAATGCTCTCTCTATCCCAAACCCTTTAAATACCCTCCTAATGCTCTCTCTATCCCAACCCCTTTAAATACCCTCCTAATACTGTCTCTGTCCCAACCCCTTTAAATACCCTCCTAATACTGTCTCTGTCCCAACCCCTTTAAATACCCTCCTAATGCTCTCTCTGCCCCAAACCCTTTAAATACCCTCCTAATGCTCTCTCTATCCCAAACCCTTTAAATACCCTCCTAATGCTCTCTCTATCCCAACCCCTTTAAATACCCTCCTAATACTGTCTCTGTCCCAACCCCTTTAAATACCCTCCTAATACTGTCTCTGTCCCAACCCCTTTAAATACCCTCCTAATGCTCTCTCTGCCCCAAACCCTTTAAATACCCTCCTAATGCTCTCTCTATCCCAAACCCTTTAAATACCCTCCTAATGCTCTCTCTATCCCAACCCCTTTAAATACCCTCCTAATACTGTCTCTGTCCCAACCCCTTTAAATACCCTCCTAATGCTCTCTCTGCCCCAAACCCTTTAAATACCCTCCTAATGCTCTCTCTATCCCAAACCCTTTAAATACCCTCCTAATGCTCTCTCTATCCCAACCCCTTTAAATACCCTCCTAATACTGTCTCTGTCCCAACCCCTTTAAATACCCTCCTAATGCTCTCTCTGCCCCAAACCCTTTAAATACCCTCCTAATGCTCTCTCTATCCCAAACCCTTTAAATACCCTCCTAATGCTCTCTCTATCCCAACCCCTTTAAATACCCTCCTAATACTGTCTCTGTCCCAACCCCTTTAAATACCCTCCTAATGCTCTCTCTGCCCCAAACCCTTTAAATACCCTCCTAATACTGTCTCTGTCCCAAACCCTTTAAATACCCTCCTAATACTGTCTCTGTCCCAACCCCTTTAAATACCCTCCTAAATCCAAACCTCTTAACAGTGTGACCCGTCAAGTGGTTTAATTGAGGAGTATTTAATAAAACTGTTAAAGAGTTGTATTATGATTCAAGACCAACATGTAATAACTGTAAATTACATCTCCATATGTGCCCTATGATCATTCTGTGGAAAAACAAATTAACTTATTCCTAGTATAGAATTATATTCCTCAGATTCAGCACTAATGGGGAGAGTTAAATGGAAGTCTCCTCAGATTCAGTACTAATGGGGAGTTACAGTGCCTTGCGAAAGTATTCGGCCCCCTTGAACTATGCGACCTTTTGCCACATTTCAGGCTTCAAACATAAAGATATAAAACTGTATTTTTTTGTGAAGAATCAACAACAAGTGGGACACAATCATGAAGTGGAACGACATTTATTGGATATTTCAAACTTTTTTAACAAATCAAAAACGGAAAAATTGGGCGTGCAAAATTATTCAGCCCCTTTACTTTCAGTGCAGCAAACTCTCTCCAGAAGTTCAGTGAGGATCTCTGAATGATCCAATGTTGACCTGAATGACTAATGATGATAAATACAATCCACCTGTGTGTAATCAAGTCTCCGAATAAATGCACCTGCACTGTGATAGTCTCAGAGGTCTGTTAAAAGCGCAGAGAGCATCATGAAGAACAAGGAACACACCAGGCAGGTCCGAGATACTGTTGTGAAGAAGTTTAAAGCCGGATTTGGATACAAAAAGATTTCCCAGGCTTTAAACATCCCAAGGAGCACTGTGCAAGCGATAATATTGAAATGGAAGGAGTATCAGACCACTGCAAATCTACCAAGACCTGGCCGTCCCTCTAAACTTTCAGCTCATACAAGGAGAAGACTGATCAGAGATGCAGCCAAGAGGCCCATGATCACTCTGGATGAACTGCAGAGATCTACAGCTGAGGTGGGAGACTCTGTCCATAGGACAACAATCAGTCGTATATTGCACAAATCTGGCCTTTATGGAAGAGTGGCAAGAAGAAAGCCATTTCTTAAAGATATCCATAAAAAGTGTTGTTTAAAGTTTGCCACAAGCCACCTGGGAGACACACCAAACATGTTGAAGAAGGTGCTCTGGTCAGATGAAACCAAAATGGAACTTTTTGGCAACAATGCAAAACGTTATGTTTGGCGTAAAAGCAACACAGCTCATCACCCTGAACACACTATCCCCACTGTCAAACATGGTGGTGGCAGCATCATGGTTTGGGCCTGCTTTTCTTCAGCAGGGACAGGGAAGATGGTTAAAATTAATGGGAAGATGGATGGAGCCAATTACAGGACCATTCTGGAAGAAAACCTGATGGAGTCTGCAAAAGACCTGAGACTGGGACGGAGATTTGTCTTCCAACAAGACAATGATCCAAAACATAAAGCAAAATCTACAATGGAATGGTTCAAAAATAAACATATCCAGGTGTTATAATGGCCAAGTCAAAGTCCAGACCTGAATCCAATCGAGAATCTGTGGAAAGAACTGAAAACTGCTGTTCACAAATGCTCTCCATCCAACCTCACTGAGCTCGAGCTGTTTTGCAAGGAGGAATGGGAAAAAATTTCAGTCTCTCGATGTGCAAAACTGATAGAGGCATACCCCAAGCGACTTACAGCTGTAAGCGCAGCAAAAGGTGGCGCTACAAAGTATTAACTTAAGGGGGCTGAATAATTTTGCACGCCCAATTTTTCAGTTTTTGATTTGTTAAAAAAGTTTGAAATATCCAATAAATGTCGTTCCACTTCATGATTGTGTCCCACTTGTTGTTGATTCTTCACAAAAAAATACAGTTTTATATCTTTATGTTTGAAGCCTGAAATGTGGCAAAAGGTCGCAAAGTTCAAGGGGGCCGAATACTTTCGCAAGGCACTGTAAATGGAAGTCTCCTCAGATTCAGTAGTAATGGGGAGAGTTAAATGGAAGTCTCCTCAGATTCAGTAGTAATGGGGAGAGTTAAATGGAAGTCTCCTCAGATTCAGTACTAATGGGGAGAGTTAAATGGAAGTCTCCTCAGATTCAGCACTAATGGGGAGAGTTAAATGGAAGTCTCCTCAGATTCAGTAGTAATGGGGAGAGTTAAATGGAAGTCTCCTCAGATTCAGTACTAATGGGGAGAGTTAAATGGAAGTCTCCTCAGATTCAGTACTAATGGGGAGAGTTACAGTTGAAGTTGGAAGTTGGAAGTTTAAACTCAGTTTTTCACAATTCTTGACATTTAATCAGAGTAAAAATTCCTGTCTTATGTCAGTTAGGATCACCACTTTATTTTAAGAATGTGAAATGTCAGAATAATGATAGTGAGATTTATTTCAGCTTTTATTTCTTTCATCACATTGCCAGTGGGTCAGAAGTTTACATACACTCAATTAGAATTTGGTAGCATTGCCTTTAAATTGTTTAACTTGGTTCAAACGTTTTTGGTAGCCTTTCACATGCGTCCCACAATAAGTTGGGTGAATTTTGTCCCCTTCCTCCTCACAGAGCTGGTGTAACTGAGTCAGGTTTGTAGGCCTCCTTGCTCGCACACGCTTTTTCAGTTCTGCCCACAGATTTTCTATGGAATTGAGGTCAGGGCTTTGTGTTGGCCACTCCAAGACCTTGACTTTGTTGTCCTTAAGCCATTTTGCCACCACTTTGGATGTATGCTTGGGGTCATTGTCCATTTGGAAGACCCATTTGCGACCAAGCTTTAACTTCCTGACTGATGTCTTGAGATGTTGCTTCAATATATCCACATCATTTCCCCCCCTCATGATGCCATCTATTTTTTGAAGTTCACCAGTCCCTCCTGCAAGCAAAGCACCCCCACAACATGATGCTGCCACCCCCGTGCTTCACGGTTGGGATGGTGTTCTCCGGCTTGCAAGCCTCCCCATTTGTCCTCCAAACATAACGATTGTCATTATGGCCAACCACACTATTTCTGTTTCATCAGACCAGAGGACATTTCTCCAAAAAGTACAATCTTTGTCCCCATGTGCAGTTGCAAACCATAGAATGTTTTTTTATGTCGGTTTTGGAGCAGTGGCTTCTTCCTTGCTGAGCGGCCTTTTAGGTTATGTCGATATAGGACTCGTTTTACTGTGGATATAGATACTTTTGTACCTGTTTCCTGCAGCATCTTCACAAGTACCTGTTGTTCTGGGATCGATTTGCACTTTTCGCACCAAAGTACGTTCATCTCTAGGAGACAGAACGCGTCTCCTTCCTGAGCGCAATGACGGCTGCGTGGTCCCATAGTGTTTATACTTGCTTACTATTGTTTGTACAGATGAACGTGGTACCTTCAGGCGTTTGGAAATTGCTCTCAAGGATGAACCTGACTTGTGGAGGTCTAAAAATATTTCTGATTTCTTTAGATTTTTCCATGATGTCAAGCAAAGAGGCACTGAGTTTGAAGGTAGGCCTTGAAATACATCCACAGGTACTCCTCCAATTGACTCAAATGATGTCAGTTTGCCTATCAGAAGCTTCTAAAGCCATGACATCATTTTCTGGAATTTTCCAAGCTGTTTAAAGGCACAGTCAACTTAGTGTATGTAAACTTCTGACCAACTGGAATTGTGATACAGTGAATTATAAGTGAAATAATCTGTCTGTAAACAATTGTTGTAAAAATTACTTGTGTCATGCACAAAGTAGATGTCCTAACCAACTTGCCAAAACTACAGTTTGTTAACAAGAAAGTTGTGGAGTGGTTGAAAAATTAGTTTTAATGACCCCAACCTAAGTGTATGTAAACTTCCGACTTCAATTGTAAATGAAAGTCTTCCATACTTTCCTCTGACATGACCACATACTTGTTTCATTTATGTTACAAGTCACACCCCTGTTCAGTTAGGTGACTGAGACAAACAAAGACGGCCATTGATTATCTCCAGAATAAACTACCACAGAGCAGGTAGCTGCTTGCTTTTACGTCCGGGTAGGACAGAAACCACTGTTCTTGTCAGAGCATGTAACACAACAAGCTCAGAGAGCACCGTTTGACTCTCACTCACTCACACCTTCAAAAGCATTTATTATATGAGACAACGTCTTAGAAAAACACACACCATGACATTAGAATATAGACCAGAATAAGTGATTGTTACATAACGATAATGTTCTGGATAGCCAGTACATCACTGATTTGAGGCCTCCCAATGTCTTTAAGATGGAGAAGCTGAGAGAGAGAGAGAGAGAGAGAGAGTCATCATGCATCCTCAGTCAAAGAGGTTTGTGATTGCCCCTTCATGCTTGAAAACCTTTCTAACACTATATTACAATGAATGTATGATCAAATATTTACAAAGGTCTTAAAATTCACTACTGATTGTCAATATGAACAGAATGCATTTATTTCATAGTTGTAAAGAATATTCTACAGAATATTTCATTCCCATGCCTGTTCAGTTAGTTACAGTCAGCTATTGTGCATCTTCCTCACATTGCTGCAAAACAAATCAGGAAAGAGAGTGGATCCTTCTGACATTGCTGCAAATAAATACCCATTCCTAGAACGCTTGGGCAGATTATACACAAGTATGGTAAAATATATATATATATATATATATATATATATATATATATATACTGGAAGAATGGTGGATATACTGTACATTTCCAATAGAGGATGAACCAGCTCAACGAGCCCGCAACAACACTTCCACTGTCCTCTTCAGTTCAAATGTCTGAGGCATTATGGGGCAGTCAAGAGTACCTCCCCTGGCATGCTATGCCATCCCACTGGGTGAGAAGGAGGGCTGTTTGCCCCATCCATCCTCTCCTATGTCCACAAGGGTCGTATTCATTAGGACACACAGTATGTTTCGCAACGGAAAACAAACATTTCTTATTGGTTCAAGTTCAGGTCGTCACTCCCTGATTCAGTCCGTTTGGTTCCTAATGAATGCCACCCAGTCTTATCAGGCTCATGAGGAAGGCTCTGTGGCACCCTACATAGTGCACTACTTTTGACCTTTAGCTTACCAGTAGTGCACTATATAGGGAATAGGGTGCCATTTGGGACCAACCATGGCTCCTTCCTCAGACCACAGACACCCCCTGGGCAGGGCAGGTGAGGGCGGCGGCTACGTCGGGCCTCTCGATGCGGGCCAGCGCCGAGCACAGAAGTCCCAGAGTGGAGCCCTCCTGCTGAGCCCAGTTGGAAAGGAGGGTGTGTACAGGGGCCTCGCCGTGCCCAAACAGGTCCATCTGCTCGGCCTCGTAGCCCAGCGCGGCCCCCAGGGTCCTCCAGGAGCCTCTGCGGCCCCCGCTCCCCTCCTGGAGCAGACGCTCCACCTCCTCCTGTCTGTGGGGGGGCAGGTTGATGTACAGACGGCCGTCCTGCTTACTGTCCCTCTTACTACCTGGGGGTAGAATACACAACAGACACAGATCGTCACAAGTCCATTCAACAGTTATAATAGATGATAAAAGCCAATGAGAAAAGACGTCTGTAAGTTGTTCTGGATGAGAGTGTCTGATAAATGCTAAATGTGCTCTACATTGAGAGAGATTAGAACATGTATTTAACTTGGGCTTCTGTTCTCACTCAGGTAACAGTGTAGTGCAGTGAGGTTAATTGTAGTGTAGTCGTGGCTGTTGGTTGTTACCTTTACTTGGCTGGCCATCCTGCAGGCTGTGTGAGTCCAGGAACACACCGCTGTCACTGTGGAGTTTTTCTCCTTCAGGACACGTCCCCAGCTCTGCAGCGCGGGCTTTACTCAACGCCTGCTTCTGCTTATACGACGTCCAGCTGACGAGACATGGGAGGAAACACGTTTACACTCTTTACTAAAACATAACAACAGGATCATTTGTATCACAACCTATTACAGAAATACATGACGGCAATCGAAAGGTTTGCAAACAATTCTCCCCCCTGTCATGCATTTAACAACTCCCTCCAGCCAATGCTCACACCAATGCAATGCTTCAAGTGTGGAGAATCAGGATGCAGCCAATGAGACGGCAGCGTGCCTCCTGTCAACTCACCACTTGTAGGCGACGTAGAGCAGCAGGCCCAGCACCACAGCAGCCAGAACAGATACGTAGACCAGGATGTGGTTGCTGCTCCCATCATCCTGAGGGGTGAACCCGGGGGCCCTGGGGGCTGCTCCTCCTCCAGGGGCAGGGCTGGCCTCCTCTCCATCATTCACCAACCCTAACCCAGGCAGGCGAGGAGCGGCCAGAGGGCCGTCAGACTCAGGGGGACGAGACAGGATGTGGAGTTTCTTATCTGTTGGTTGGAGATAGATGGGAGACTGTTGATTAGAGAACCACTGAACCATGAAGGAAACACTAAGGATAGAAGGGGGCCACTTGACATATCTGCCCTGTCCTTATCCCTGTCTCAACATATCTGCCCTGTCCTTATCCCCGTCTCAACGTATCTGCCTTGTCCTTATCCCCGTCTCAACGTATCTGCCCTGTCCTTATCCCCGTCTCAACGTATCTGCCCTGTCCTTATCCCCGTCTCAACGTATCTGCCCTGTCCTTATCCCCGTCTCAACATATCTGCCCTGTCCTTATCCCCGTCTCAACGTATCTGCCCTGTCCTTATCCCCGTCTCAACGTATCTGCCCTGTCCCTATCCCCGTCTCAACGTATCTGCCCTGTCCTTATCCCCGTCTCAACGCATCTGCCCTGTCCTTATCCCCGTCTCAATGTATCTGCCCTGTCCCTATCCCCGTCTCAACGTATCTGCCCTGTCCCTATCCCCGTCTCAATGTATCTGCCCTGTCCCTATCCCCGTCTCAACGTATCTGCCCTGTCCCTATCCCCGTCTCAACGTATCTGCCCTGTCCCTATCCCCGTCTCAACGTATCTGCCCTGTCCCTATCCCTGTCGCTACATATCTGCCCTGTCCTTATCCCCGTCGCTACATATATGCCCTGTCCTTATCCCCGTCGTTACATATCTGCCCTGTCCTTATCCCTGTCGCTACATATCTGCCCTGTCCTTATCCCCGTCTCGACATATCTGCCCTGTCCTTATCCCTGTCTCTACATATCTGCCCTGTCCTTATCCCCGTCTCGACATATCTGCCCTGTCCTTATCCCTGTCTCTACATATCTGCCCTGTCCGTATCCCTGCCTCTACATATCTGCCCTGTCCTTATCCCCGTCGCTACATATCTGCCCTGTCCTTATCCCCGTCGCTACATATCTGCCCTGTCCTTATCCCCGTCGCTACATATCTGCCCTGTCCTTATCCCCGTCGCTACATATCTGCCCTGTCCTTATCCCCGTCTCTACATATCTACCCTGTCCTTATCCCCATCTCTACATATCTGCCCTGTCCTTATCCCCGTCTCTACATATCTGCCCTGTCCTTATCCCCGTCTCTACATATCTACCCTGTCCTTATCCCCGTCGCTACATATCTGCCCTGTCCTTATCCCCGTCGCTACATATCTGCCCTGTCCTTATCCCCGTCGCTACATATCTGCCCTGTCCTTATCCCAGTCTCTACATATCCGCCCTGTCCTTATCCCTGTCTCTACTTATCTACCCTGTCCTTATCCCTGTCTCTACATATCTGCCCTGTCCTTATTCCCGTCGCTACATATCTGCCCTGTCCTTATCCCCGTCTCTACATATCTACATATCTGCCCTGTCCTTATCCCTGTCTCTACATATCTACCCTGTCCTTATCCCTGTCTCTACATATCTGCCCTGTCCTTATCCCTGTCTCTACATATCTGCCCCGTCCTTATCCCTGTCTCTACATATCTGCCCTGTCCTTATCCCCGTCTCAACATCAAATCAAGGGCCTTGACACATCTACCATTGGCACAATGTTTTTTTGTAATAAGTCAATGAATGTGTATAGAATGTGAGGGCTTTCATACCTACAGTTGATGCAAACACACAGTCACAAACAGTGAACATATTTGATAACACTACCAGCTATCTGAATAATGATCTTGTTGCCAAATTGAATCCAGCAGCAGTAGTCTGTGAGGGCCTGTCAGCTCCCAGCCCCCTCTGACCCATTCAGCTCCCAGCCCCCTCTGACCCATTCAGCTACCAGCCCCCTTTGACCCATTCAGCTACCAGCCCCCTTTGACCCATTCAGCTACCAGCCCCCTTTGACCCAGTCAGCTACCAGCCCCCCTCTGACCCAGTCAGCTACAAGCCCCCTCTGACCCATTCAGCTACCAGCCCCCCCCCCCCAGTCAGCTACCAGCCCCCCCCGACCCAGTCAGCTACCATCCCCTGACTCAGTCAACCCCCCCTTGTCTTTACCCCTTTCTACAGCCCCTGACTCAGTCACCCCCCCCAAACCCCTCCTTACTCCTTCTACAGCCCCGGACTCAGTCACCCCCCCCCAAAACCCCTCCTTACTCCTTCTACAGCCCCTGACTCAGTCACCCCCCCCCAAACCCCTCCTTACTCCTTCTATAGCCCCTGACTCAGTCACCCCCCCCCCCCCCCCCCAAACCCCTCCTTACTCCTTCTACAGCCCCTGACTCAGCCCCCCTCAAAACCCTCCTTACTCCTTCTACAGCCCCTGACTCAGTCACCCCCCCCCAAACCCCTCCTTACTCCTTCTACAGCCGGACCATTTTAGGATCAAACACGACTGGGGACTCCCCTGACCTCTATCTACAGTGTCAGATGGGGTGACCTGTGTATGTTCAGATGACCAGGGGAGATCCAGGCCACTAGACCAAGGCTTGGTCATTTGGAGCCGGTGAGGGGTTACCATGTTGGGGTCACCAATGTGCCAAGGCCCTGGGGTCTGGTGTGGGGGTAGTTAGATTGTCAGGCCCTTTTTAAGAGCTGTCGGCTCCGAGCCATTTGACTGCAGCACTTAAGAGTGTTTTCTCTCTGTTGGACTGTGCTCATGTTTCCTCAAGTGTTGCTAAGTGTTCAGATTAGGTGTGGGTACAGGTGTTGGCCACATGTCCCCTCCCTCCCTCCCTCCCTCCCTCCCTCCCTCCCTCCCTCTCTCCCTCCCTCCCCCCCCCCCCCCCCCCCCTCTCTCTCTCTCTAAGGGGCTTTATTGGCATGGGAAACATACTTTTGTATATATAGTGTATGTGGACACCCCTTCAAATGAGTGGATTCAGCTATTTCAGCCACACCCGTTGCTGACAACTGTATAAAATGGAGCACACAGCAATGCAATCTCCATAGACAAAAATTGGCAGTACTGAAGAACTCAGTGACTTTCAGCGTGGCACCGTCATAGGATTCCATCTTTCCAATAAGTCAGTTTGTCAAATGTCTGCCCTGCTAGAGCTGCCCCGGTCAACTTTAAGTCCATACACACACACCATACACACAGAGACGCACCCATGCAGAGGGTGTCAGAGTTGAGCTGGCAGGCTCTGATCTCCACCTCAGTGTCAGAGCACTGAGAGCAGACCTGGCAGGGCTTGATATCACTCTTCTCCTCTGAGAACGTTCCTGGGCGACATGGTTGGCACTGGGTGTTCCCCTGGGCACCACACAGCCTCACCACCCCCTCGCCCCGTCCACACATGGTGCAGGCGGCACACAGCCCTGCCACACTCTTCCCATCCCGCCACAGGTAGAAGTGCTGGTCACAGTCACAGTGGGTATCCTGGGTGGCGCTGCAGGAGGTCAGCTCTGGGATGCCAGCTGGGCAGCGGGCACAGGGGAGGCACGGGGAGAGACCGTCTGATGGGGAGAACCTTCCTAGAACATACAAGGTATAGGGGATTTGAATGTATCTCACAGTGTTATCAGTATGTATGTACTATAGCTGTATGTCTACTGGGGGAATGGCATAAGCAACAGCATCTAAACCCTATTGCCTCCATGACTCACCCTCAGGGCAAGGCTGGCACTTGGTGTCCTCCATCCCACACTCTACCTCCACCCCATGGCCTGGAGGACACAGGCTACAGCACTCCCCTGACTGGCTGAACTGCCCACTGACACAGGCATCTCCCAGGGCAACCTGGAAGGAGAAACAAAACGGTTAGCTTAGCATCAATGATCAGATAGATACGGCTACAGCACTCCCCTGACTGGCTGAACTGCCCACTGACACAGGCATCTCCCAGGGCAACCTGGAAGGAGAAACAAAACGGTTAGCTTAGCATCAATGATCAGATAGATACGGCTACAGCACTCCCCTGACTGGCTGAACTGCCCACTGACACAGGCATCTCCCAGGGCAACCTGGAAGGAGAAACAAAACAGTTAGCTTAGCATCAATTATCAGATAGATAGATAGTGATTTATTTATCGGTGCTGCAGATGCCAGTGATGAGGGAACTCTTTTATAGATCAAACTGATGAGTGCTAAGTGGTTGACAGCTACCAGCCCCCCACTGACCCAGTCAGCTATATTGCTCAATACTAGGATGGAAACTATGGTGACAAGACAACACCTAGACATGTTCAAGACTATGATGGAAACTATGGTGACAAGCCAACACATAGACATGTTCAAGACTAGGATGGAAACTATGGTGACAAGCCAACACATAGACATGTTCAAGACTATGATGGAAACTATGGTGACAAGCTATGTTTGGAGGAGTAAGAGCACAAGCGTCTCTCTCGGCTGGTCTCAGTCAAGGCCAGTCCAGTTCCACCAACCAAAGACTCAAAAATAAGACCTCAATGTTCGTGTAGAAATCAGGAAATCAAATACACACACCCCTTTGCCTGCTTCGACATCGGATGGAAAGAATGGGGAGAAGGTGGGCGTATTGAAATGGGGAGAAGGTGGGCGTATTGAAATGGGGAGAAGGTGGGCGTATTGAAATGGGGAGAAGGTGGGCGTATTGAAATGGGGAGAAGGTGGGCGTATTGAAATGGGGAGAAGGTGGGCGTATTGAAATGGGGAGAAGGTGGGCGTATTGAAATGGCGAGAAGGTGGGCGTATTGAAATGGGGAGAAGGTGGGCGTATTGAAATGGGGAGAAGGTGGGCGTATTGAAATGGGGAGAAGGTGGGCGTATTGAAATGGGGAGAAGGTGGGCGTATTGAAATGGGGAGAAGGTGGGCGTATTGAAATGGGGAGAAGGTGGGCGTATTGAAATGGGGAGAAGGTGGGCGTATTGAAATGGGGAGAAGGTGGGCGTATTGAAATGGGGAGAAGGTGGGCGTATTGAAATGGGGAGAAGGTGGGCGTATTGAAATGGGGAGAAGGTGGGCGTATTGAAATGGGGAGAAGGTGGGCGTATTGAAATGGGGAGAAGGTGGGCGTATTGAAATGGGGAGAAGGTGGGCGTATTGAAATGGCGAGAAGGTGGGCGTATTGAAATGGGGAGAAGGTGGGCGTATTGAAATGGGGAGAAGGTGGGCGTATTGAAATGGGGAGAAGGTGGGCGTATTGAAATGGGGAGAAGGTGGGCGTATTGAAATGGGGAGAAGGTGGGCGTATTGAAATGGGGAGAAGGTGGGCGTATTGAAATGGGGAGAAGGTGGGCGTATTGAAATGGGGAGAAGGTGGGCGTATTGAAATGGGGAGAAGGTGGGCGTATTGAAATGGGGAGAAGGTGGGCGTATTGAAATGGGGAGAAGGTGGGCGTATTGAAATGGGGAGAAGGTGGGCGTATTGAAATGGGGAGAAGGTGGGCGTATTGAAATGGGGAGAAGGTGGGCGTATTGAAATGGGGAGAAGGTGGGCGTATTGAAATGGGGAGAAGGTGGGCGTATTGAAATGGGGAGAAGGTGGGCGTATTGAAATGGGGGGGAGAAGGTGGGCGTATTGAAATGGGGAGAAGGTGGGCGTATTGAAATGGGGAGAAGGTGGGCGTATTGAAATGGGGAGAAGGTGGGCGTATTGAAATGGGGAGAAGGTGGGCGTATTGAAATGGGGAGAAGGTGGGCGTATTGAAATGGGGAGAAGGTGGGCGTATTGAAATGGGGAGAAGGTGGGCGTATTGAAATGGGGAGAAGGTGGGCGTATTGAAATGGGGAGAAGGTGGGCGTATTGAAATGGGGAGAAGGTGGGCGTATTGAAAATAGTCTTTTTTATATTTTGATCTGGCTCTGTTTTCAGAGTGCTGAGCGCTTATCTGCCCCGGCCGGGTAATGGAGGGGCCAGACTGAGGCCCAGATGGCACCCTATTCCCTATATAGGGCTCTACATTGGACCAGGGTCTATAGGGCTAGCCGGGCTCTGCTCAAAAGTAGTGCACTCTAGAGGGAATAGGGTGCCTTTTGGGAGGCAGCCCCAGTGTGTGTTAAACATGAGGGATACATCAGACATTCCTAAGGGCTTATAGAGCCCAGTGCAGCCTAGCAGGAGGGACTGGCTTTAATCAGACTGGCTATAATCAGACTGGCTTTAATCAGACTGGCTTTAAATTAGACTGGCTATAATCAGACTGGCTTTAATCAGACTGGCTTTAAATTAGACTGGCTTTAAATGAGACTGGCTATAATCAGACTGGCTTTAATCAGACTGGCTTTAAATCAGACTGGCTATAATCAGACTGGCTATAATCAGACTGGCTATAATCAGACTGGCTATAATCAGACTGGCTTTAATCAGACTGGCTTTAAATCAGACTGGCTTTAATCAGACTGGCTTTAATCAGACTGGCTTTAAATCAGACTGGCTATAATCAGACTGGCTATAATCAGACTGGCTTTAATCAGGCTGGCTTTAAATTAGACTGGCTTTAAATTAGACTGGCTATAATCAGACTGGCTATAATCAGACTGGCTATAATCATCAGACTGGCTTTCAATCAGACTGGCTTTCAATCAGACTGGCTTTAAATCAGACTGGCTTTAATCAGACTGGCTATAATCAGACTGGCTATAATCAGACTGGCTTTAATCAGGCTGGCTTTAAATTAGACTGGCTTTAAATTAGACTGGCTTTAAATCAGACTGGCTTTAAATCAGACTGGCTATAATCAGACTGGCTATAATCAGACTGGCTATAATCAGACTGGCTTTAATCAGGCTGGCTTTAAATTAGACTGGCCTTAAATTAGACTGGCTATAATCAGACTGGCTATAATCAGACTGGCTATAATCATCAGACTGGCTTTCAATCAGACTGGCTTTCAATCAGACTGGCTTTAAATCAGACTGGCTTTAAATCAGACCGGCTTTAAATCAGACTGGCTTTAATCAGACTGGCTTTAAATCAGACTGGCTTTAATCAGACTGGCTTTAATCAGACTGGCTTTAAATCAGACTGGCTATAATCAGACTGGCTTTAAATCAGACTGGCTATAATTAGACTGGCTTTAAATCAGACTGGCTATAATCAGACTGGCTTTAAATCAGACTGGCTTTAAATCAGACTGGCTTTAATCAGACTGGCTTTAAATCAGACTGGCTTTAAATCAGACTGGCTTTAAATCAGACTGGCTTTAATCAGACTGGCTTTAAATCAGACTGGCTTTAAATCAGACTGGCTTTAATCAGACTGGCTATAAATCAGACTGGCTTTAAATCAGACTGGCTTTAATCCCATGGAAAGAATTAAAACAAAGCAGAAGGAAAACACTGAGACATGAGGAAGAGGAAGGAGTAGAAAGGGCTTCCTCCCACATTGACACATTCCACATGGGTGTGAATGACATTATAGTCACAATGTGTGTGTGTGTCTCTTGTCCTCAGACACAGTGAGGGGTGGGAGGAAGGGAGGGAGGGTGAGGAGGAGGGGAGACCGTTGTAGCCCCAGGCGGGTGTGTCAGTTAGCCCCCGCAGCCAAGCATGTGTGTCTATTTTGAGGGGGCCTTTGATGTTCCCCCCCCCAGCCCTGCAGGTGTGTGTGTGTGTGTGTGTGTGTGTGTGTGTGTGTCGCTCCCTCCCGACTGCCCCTCACTATGTCTAAGAACAAGAGATTTACACACACACACACGCACACTCTCCTCCCCCCATCAAGGCCCTCCTCTAAAGCAGTCAGGCATCTGAAACATGCCCATGTTGAGGGCTGATTGACCCACTAGCCATTATCCCTGGAGCCTGAGGGTAGACAGGAACTAACAGATGTCTAACAACTAACCTCCTGCTAACAGCTAAACAACCCTCTGATTTCTCCCCGACTCACTCCCAAATGGCACCATATTCCCTTTTATAGTACACACTTTTAACCTGGGCCAATAGGATTCTGGTCAAAAGTAGGGCACTACGTAGGGAATAGGGTGCCATTTGGGAGAAACCGCTGTCTCCGATGTCTGCTCCAAGAAGCAGCTTGTGTCAACATGTGGAGCCTCCAACGAGCCCAACGCACACAGGAACCAACGCACGCACACACACACCATGCCAGTGGTCAGATGATGTGGATGCTACGCTACAGGACTGTTTTGCTAGCACAGACTGGAATATGTTCCGCGATTCATCCAATGGCATTGAGGAATATACCACCTCAGTTACAGGCTTCATTAATAAGTGCATCGACGACGTCGTCCCCACAGTGACCGTACGTATATATCCCAACCAGAAGCCATGGATTACAGGCAACATCTGCACCTAGCTAAAGGCTAAAGCTGCCACTTTCAATAAGAAGGACACTAATCCGGACGCTTATAAAAAATCCCGCTATTCCCTCAGACGAACCATCAAACAGGCAAAGTGGCAATACAAGACAAAGATTGAATACTACACTGGCTCTGGTGCTCGTCGGATGTGGCAGGGCATACAAACTATTATGGACTACAAAGGGAAACCCAGTCACGAGCTGCCCAGTGACGCAAGCATACCAGATGAGCTAAATGCCTTTTATGCTCGCTTCGAGGCAAGCAACACTTAAGCATGCATGAGAGCACCAGCTGTTCCAGACGACTTTTTGATCACGTTCTCCGTAGTCGATGTGAGCAAGAACTTTAAACAGATCAACATTCACAAGGCCGCGGGACCAGAAAGATTACCAGGATGTGTACTCAGATTTATGCTCGCTTCGAGGCAAGCAACACTTAAGCATGCATGAGAGCACCAGCTGTTCCAGACGACTGTTTGATCACGTTCTCCGTAGTCGATGTGAGCAAGAACTTTAAACAGATCAACATTCACAAGGCCGCGGGACCAGAAAGATTACCAGGATGTGTACTCAGAGCATGTGCAGACCAAATGTGCAAATGACCTCAACTAACTTATACCCCTGCACATTGACTCCCTGTATATAGCCTCGTTATTGTTATTTTATTGTGTTACTTTTAATTTAATAAAACATTTTTACTTTAGTTTATTTAGTAAATATAACACTATTTTTAAGGGCTTGTAAGTAAGAATTCACTGTTGTGTTCGGCCAACATGACAAATAATATTTAATTTAATTTGATAATTCCAGTCACAAAACAGCACTGATACAATTCCACCACTAGAAACAGAATAACTTTGAAGGGAAAGGAGGGTATGTTTCATTCCAAGAACAACAGCACAACTTTGAAGGGAAGGAGGGTATGTTTCATTCCAAGAACAACATCACAACTTTGAAGGGAAGGAGGGCACATTTCATGCCAAGAAAAACAGCACAGAGGTTTTATTGCACCATTATTTGAGGAGCCAGACAACATCTGAACCTCAGCTAGCACAGATCTGCAGTATCAGGGTGATGGGAGCTCAGTTTCAACAGGTATTCATCTCAGCGATCACATGCGCTTCTACAGTGAGCTGTGGTTGTCTTATCACTGTGATATGTGGTTGTTCTACCTACCTTAGTTGAATGCACAGTCGGTTAATCACTCTGGATTAGAGTCTCTGCTAAATAACTACTGACTGTAAATCCCTCTGGATTAGAGTCTCTGCTAAATAACTACTGACTGTAAATCACTCTGGATTAGAGTGTCTGCTAAAAAACTACTGACTGTAAATCACTCTGGATAATAGTGTCTGCTAAATAACTACTGACTATAAATCACTCTGGATTAGAGTGTCTGCTAAATAACTACTGACTGTAAATCACTCTGGATTAGAGTGTCTGCTAAATAACCACTGACTGTAAATCACTCTGGATTAGAGTGTCTGCTAAATAACTACTGACTGTAAATCCCTCTGGATTAGAGTCTCTGCTAAATAACTACTGACTGTAAATCACTCTGGATTAGAGTGTCTGCTAAATAACTACTGACTGTAAATCCCTCTGGATTAGAGTGTCTGCTAAATAACTACTGACTGTAAATCCCTCAGGATTAGAGTGTCTGCTAAATAACTACTGACTGTAAATCCCTCTGGATTAGAGTCTCTGCTAAATAACTACTGACTGTAAATCACTCTGGATTAGAGTGTCTGCTAAATAACTACTGACTGTAAATCCCTCTGGATTAGAGTGTCTGCTAAATGACAGAAAATGTAAATGTGAGAATGGCCCATCACAGTGAGTTGTGTGAGAAGAGCTTGGCTAATGGCTTGTAGTCTCTTTCAACGGTCGTGTATTTAGCATGTGTCCCAAATACACCCTATTCCCTACTTGGTGCACTTGTTTTGTTCAGAGTCCTATAGGGTTCAAATTGGAATGCACAAGCCTTGTTGTGAACCAGGCTTCCCGGGGAAGTTCCATGGCAGAAATCAGCTAAAGAGGGGTCAGAACCCGGAATCAGTGACACCTCACAACATGTCAAACCAATCCAATGATCTGCTTGGGCAGAGCTCCAAAAGGTGCTCATCAGATTAGTGCCGTAGGAGCAACAGTGAGGACGACAACAGTTCAACAAAACAAGCACTGGTGACAAAACATTTTAGAATGTTTACAGCATGCTGGTTTTTACAACATTTTAGAATGTTTACAGCACGCTGGTTTTCACAACATTTTAGAATGTTTACAACATTTTAGAATGTTTACAGCACGCTGGTTTTCACAACATTTTAGAATGTTTACAGCACGCTGGTTTTCACAGCATTTTAGAATGTTTACAGCACGCTGGTTTTCACACCATGTTTACAGCACGCTGGTTTTCACACCATGTTTACAGCACGCTGGTTTTCACAGCATTTTAGAATGTTTATAGCATGCTGGTTTTCACAACATTTTAGAATGTTTACAGCACGCTGGTTTTCACAGCATTTTAGAATGTTTACAGCACGCTGGTTTTCACAACATTTTAGAATGTTTACAGCACGCTGGTTTTCACAGCATTTTAGAATGTTTACAGCACGCTGGTTTTCACAGCATTTTATAATGTTTACAGCACGCTGGTTTTCACAGCATTTTATAATGTTTACATTACGCTGGTTTTCACACCATGTTTACAGCACGCTGGTTTTCACAGCATTTTAGAATGTTTACAGCACGCTGGTTTTCACAACATTTTAGAATGTTTACAGCACGCTGGTTTTTACAACATTTTAGAATGTTTACAGCACGCTGGTTTTCACAGCATTTTAGAATGTTTACAGCACGCTGGTTTTCACAGCATTTTAGAATGTTTACAGCACGCTGGTTTTCACAACATTTTAGAATGTTTACAGCACGGTGGTCTTCACAGCATTTTAGAATGTTTACAGCACGCTGGTTTTCACAGCATTTTAGAATGTTTACAGCACGCTGGTTTTCACAACATTTTAGAATGCTTACAGCACGCTGGTTTTTACAACATGTTTACAGCACGCTGGTTTTCACAACATTTTAGAATGTTTACAGCACGCTGGTTTTCACAGCATTTTAGAATGTTTACAGCACGCTGGTTTTTACAACATGTTTACAGCACGCTGGTTTTCACAACATTTTAGAATGTTTACAGCACGCTGGTTTTCACAGCATTTTAGAATGTTTACAGCACGCTGGTTTTCACAACATTTTAGAATGTTTACAGCACGCTGGTTTTCACAGCATTTTAGAATGTTTACAGCACGCTGGTTTTTACAACATGTTTACAGCGCGCTGGTTTTCACAACATTTTAGAATGTTTACAGCACGCTGGTTTTCACAGCATTTTAGAATGTTTACAGCACGCTGGTTTTCACAACATTTTAGAATGTTTACAGCACGCTGGTTTTCACAGCATTTTAGAATGTTTACAGCACGCTGGTTTTCACAGCATTTTAGAATGTTTACAGCACGCTGGTTTTCACAACATTTTAGAATGCTTACAGCACGCTGGTTTTTACAACATGTTTACAGCATGCTGGTTTTCACAACATTTTAGAATGTTTACAGCACGCTGGTTTTCACAGCATTTTAGAATGTTTACAGCACGCTGGTTTTTACAACATGTTTACAGCACGCTGGTTTTCACAACATTTTAGAATGTTTACAGCACGCTGGTTTTTACAACATGTTTACAGCACGCTGGTTTTCACAACATTTTAGAATGTTTACAACACGCTGGTTTTTACAACATGTTTAGAATGTTTACAGCACGCTGGTTTTCACAACATGTTTAGAATGTTTACAGCACGCTGGTTTTCACAACATGTTTAGAATGTTTACAGCACGCTGGTTTTCACAACATTTTAGAATGTTTACAGCACGCTGGTTTTCACAACATGTTTAGAATGTTTACAGCACGCTGGTTTTCACAACATGTTTAGAATGTTTACAGCACGCTGGTTTTCACAACATGTTTAGAATGTTTACAGCACGCTGGTTTTCACAACATCTTGTATATTACCTGTAATGTTCACCTCCTGCAGCCTAACTGTCATCTAAAACTAATGTAATCCTGCACCTAAATTACAAGGCTTTGGATTTGCACTAAACTAGTTTATATTTCAGCACTTAACAGGCTAAATGTACAACATCTGGTGTACATTGTCTACTGGTATCATTTTAAACTGGGAACGTACAGCACCTTCACAAAGGATTCACACCCCATGACTTTTTCCACATTTTGTTGCTTTACAGCCTGAATTTGAAATGGATTCAATTCAGATTTTGTGTAACTTGCCTAAACAAAAGACCCCATAATGTCTTGAGTCATTAAGTATTCAACCCCTTTGTTATGGCAAGCCTAAATAAGTTCAGAAGTAAACATTTGCTTAACAAGTTACATAATAAGTAGAATGGACTCACTCTGTGTGCAATAATAGTGTTTAACATGATTTTTGATTGACTACCTCATCTCTGTACCCCACACATACAATTACCCATCCACTGAATTATAAATGTTTTGTGCCAGCGATGCTGTCTGGCAGTGTCTCCAACTGCTGCTTCATCGTGCTGTAGACCAGAAACTGGCAACCGCACACACAACACACTACACACACACTACACACAACACACTACACACACGCACTACACACACACACACAAAACACACTACACACACACGCACTACACACGCGCACACACACACTACACACACACGCACTACACACGCGCACACACACACACACACACACACACACACACACACACACACACGAGAAAGTCCAGACAGAGTCCACTCCAGCTCTACTTTGCTCTGCAGATCCAGACCCATTGGCATTTCCTATTGTGCTGACCAAATATAGAGCTAAATATTCCCCTCCGTGCACCAGTTCATGGGGTGGAGTGTGTGTGTAAACATCCACCCTGCCCAGGGCTTAATGACCACAGTAATCAGGACTGGGACTAACAGAGCTCTGATTTATGGACCTCAGAGGGAATGTGTGACTTGTGTAAAAGGTCTCCGTACTCGCCTACTGAACAGGAAAAGGCAGTTGAGAAAGTCAACATGAAAAGTGACCCGATTTGCATATGACATCAGAGTGGAATCTTGTTCCAAAAAAAATGCTGACTTGTTAGAATTCTGATGAACTATATTAGAATCCTTGTGTTCTGTTATATGCTAGCTTATATAAACCATTTTCAGACTGTTATATGCTAGCTTATATAAACCATTTTCAGACTGTTATATGCTAGCTTATATAAACCATTTTCAGACTGTTATATGCTAGCTTATATAAACCATTTTCAGACTGTTATATGCTAGCTTATATAAACCATTTTCAGACTGTTATATGCTAGCTTATATTAACCATTTTCAGACTGTTATATGCTAGCTTATATTAACCATTTTCAGACTGTTATATGCTAGCTTATATAAACCATTTTCAGACTGTTATATGCTAGCTTATATTAACCATTTTCAGACTGTTATGTGCTAGCTTATATAAACCATTTTCAGACTGTTATATGCTAGCTTATATAAACCATTTTCAGACTGTTATATGCTAGCTTATATAAACCATTTTCAGACTGTTATATGCTAGCTTATATAAACCATTTTCAGACTGTTATATGCTAGCTTATATTAACCATTTTCAGACTGTTATATGCTAGCTTATATAAACCATTTTCAGACTGTTATATGCTAGCTTATATTAACCATTTTCAGACTGTTATATGCTAGCTTATATAAACCATTTTCAGACTGTTATATGCTAGCTTATATAAACCATTTTCAGACTGTTATATGCTAGCTTATATTAACCATTTTCAGACTGTTATATGCTAGCTTATATTAACCATTTTCAGACTGTTATATGCTAGCTTATATAAACCATTTTCAGACTGTTATATGCTAGCTTCTATAAACCATTTTCAGACTGTTATATGCTAGCTTATATTAACCATTTTCAGACTGTTATATGCTAGCTTCTATAAACCATTTTCAGACTGTTATATGCTAGCTTATATTAACCATTTTCAGACTGTTATATGCTAGCTTATATTAACCATTTTCAGACTGTTATATGCTAGCTTATATTAACCATTTTCAGACTGTTATATGCTAGCTTATATAAACCATTTTCAGACTGTTATATGCTAGCTTATATTAACCATTTTCAGACTGTTATATGCTAGCTTATATTAACCATTTTCAGACTGTTATATGCTAGCTTATATAAACCATTTTCAGACTGTTATATGCTAGCTTATATAAACCATTTTCAGACTGTTATATGCTAGCTTATATAAACCATTTTCAGACTGTTATATGCTAGCTTATATAAACCATTTTCAGACTGTTATATGCTAGCTTATATAAACCATTTCAGACTGTTATATGCTAGCTTCTATAAACCATTTTCAGACTGTTATATGCTAGCTTATATTAACCATTTTCAGACTGTTATATGCTAGCTTATATTAACCATTTTCAGACTGTTATATGCTAGCTTATATAAACCATTTTCAGACTGTTATATGCTAGCTTATATTAACCATTTTCAGACTGTTATATGCTAGCTTATATTAACCATTTTCAGACTGTTATATGCTAGCTTACATAAACCATTTTCAGACTGTTATATGCTAGCTTATATAAACCATTTTCAGACTGTTATATGCTAGCTTATATAAACCATTTTCAGACTGTTATATGCTAGCTTATATTAACAATTTTCAGACTGTTATATGCTAGCTTATATAAACCATTTTCAGACTGTTATATGCTAGCTTATATTAACCATTTTCAGACTGTTATATGCTAGCTTATATAAACCATTTTCAGACTGTTATATGCTAGCTTATATAAACCATTTTCAGACTGTTATATGCTAGCTTATATTAACCATTTTCAGACTGTTATATGCTAGCTTATATTAACCATTTTCAGACTGTTATATGCTAGCTTATATAAACCATTTTCAGACTGTTATATGCTAGCTTATATTAACCATTTTCAGACTGTTATATGCTAGCTTATATAAACCCTTTTCAGACTGTTATATGCTAGCTTATATAAACCATTTTCAGACTGTTATATGCTAGCTTATATAAACCATTTTCAGACTGTTATATGCTAGCTTATATAAACCATTTTCAGACTGTTATATGCTAGCTTATATAAACCATTTTCAGACTGTTATATGCTAGCTTATATAAACCATTTTCAGACTGTTATATGCTAGCTTATATAAACCATTTTCAGACTGTTATGTGGTAGCTTATATAAACCATTTTCAGACTGTTATGTGGTAGCTTATATAAACCATTTTCAGACTGTTATATGCTAGCTTATATAAACCATTTTCAGACTGTTATATGCTAGCTTATATAAACCATTTTCAGACTGTTATATGCTAGCTTATATAAACCATTTTCAGACTGTTATATGCTAGCTTATATAAACCATTTTCAGACTGTTATATGCTAGCTTATATAAACCATTTTCAGACTGTTATGTGGTAGCTTATATAAACCATTTTCAGACTGTTATATGCTAGCTTATATAAACCATTTTCAGACTGTTATATGCTAGCTTATATAAACCATTTTCAGACTGTTATATGCTAGCTTATATAAACCATTTTCAGACTGTTATGTGGTAGCTTATATAAACCATTTTCAGACTGTTATAATCTAGCTTATATAAACCATTTTCAGACTGTTATATGCTAGCTTATATAAACCATTTTCAGACTGTTATGTGGTAGCTCAGGACTTGCTTACATACAGAGCCAAGCAGCCTACACAGTCGACACCTCCTTGGCTCAAGGACCATGAGAAAAGAGAACCCACAGACCTGATCGGTCTGCTCCAGGGCCACTGGAGAGAGTTGAGGGGCCGCAGTTGCTCTCTCCACTTCAGTAGTAGAGGACTTGATTCCCTGGTGAGAGGAGACCTCCATGGAGCCCTATCTGCTTTCAAAAGGGGCTATGAACTCCACGGCTGTCACGGTCACTCCGTCAACACACACACATAATCAACGCACACACACACACAAAAGTGTGAATACACACAGAAGCTCATGTACACAGAAGCGCACGTACACACAGAAGCGTGCAGTCACCCAGTCGTGAGCACACACACTCCCTAAAGCCGCCCTTCGGCCTTTTTGCAGTGCGATCCCATTTGACATGATATTTGACTCCTTGTCTGCAGCAGCACTAGTTTCCACGTGAGAGTGATGAGCACATGAAAGGGTGGGGAGCCCCAGGAGGCAGGTCTCTCCCTCCACCCTGACCCTGACCCTCACACCATGGGGACAGCAGCATGGTGTCACCACCTCCACCCTGACCCTCACACCCTGAGGACAGCAGCATGGTGTCACCACCTCCACCCTGACCCTCACACCCTGGGGACAGCAGCATGGTGTCACCACCTCCACCCTGACCCTCACACCCTGGGGACAGCAGCATGGTGTCACCACCTTTTCCCTGACCCTCACACCCTGGGGACAGCAGCGTGGTGTCACCACCTCCACCCTGACGACAGCAGTGTGGTGTCACCACCTCCACCCTGGGGACAGCAGTGTGGTGTCACCACCTCCACCCTGAGGACAGCAGCATGGTGTCACCACCTCCACCCTGAGGACAGCAGCGTGGTGTCACCACCTCCACCCTGAGGATAGCAGCGTGGTGTCACCACCTCCACCCTGAGATGTCCAGCAGACAGAAGAACAGGAGATGTAGATAGAGGTCCTGTAGTGCACTATATAGGGAATAGGGTGCTATTTGGGATGCACATAATTGCCTCCATGACTCATTATCTGGGCAAGTCTGGTCAAAATGTGGACCTATCGGCCCTGGTCAAAAGTAGTGCACAATATAGGGAATAGGGTGCCATTTGGGAGGCAGTGCACTATATATACGCAATAGGGTGCCATTTTGGGACAGACACACTAAGGCAGAGGGATGTGTAGGGAGGGTGGAGCTAGAGCTGCTTGCCTGTCTGATTGGTCCATGATATTAATCTGCACACTGATTACTGTCATCAGCAGTTGCAGGTCATCTTTAAAAAGTCAACGTTTGGAATCTGGAACTTTTTTTTTTGTTAACCATGTTTTGTTCCAGTCAGGGAATATGCTGAGCTTTCCATCTCCTCCTAACAGCATGACAAACTACTGGATACCAATAGTCATGCCACTGTAAGCCTGCTTGTCTGTCCGCAATGTATTATTAAAGTTCTCAATATGCTGACTTACTGTCTCAAAGATGTCGCTGTGGGAAAGCAAAGCGGCGCTCGTGAGTTCAAGAGAAAACCAATCAGAAAACTGCTTAGCGTCAACATGGAAATTACATTTACTGTTCTGTTACAAACAGGGTCGCCCTTCTCTCGCCACAGACTGAGAGAAATTATAATTTCTTTGCTCCGGATATCCAGACCGCAGCGATAGTTTTACTCATGACGCATTTCTACCAGGAATTGCCGCAAGGAAGGACTATGGCACTATCTATGAATTGTAATACAGTTTGGTAATGTAACAGAGAACCTTGGACAATCACACCACTAACATTAGTGGGCCGGTGTGATTCAACGACAAGTAATATGATCTTTAATACATTGAGGTTTGAAAAAACATTCATATTAAGCAGAGAAAACTAATTGGAGAAGTTCACAAAAAAAATGTTGTTTTTTAAATTTTCAAACAAACCTCTGTGATAGAAACAAAGGTGTGTTTTGGGGAAACAAAACTTTGTTTTCCATTTAAAATGAACGTTTGTTGTTATTATCCCCTCATTAAACAGATACATATCTTTCCGGGGTCACATGAATGCAGAGTGAATTAAGATCCGACGGAGTTTTATCTCCAGCGCTTTGATCTTGAAGAAAGGGTTAGGCCCTGGGAACATGACAAGACATGCTGCCTCTCCTCTCCTCTACAGGCCCTCGGGTCTGTTGGACTTGAAAGGAGATGGAGTGTCACAGTGTCATCGTCTCCAGCTGTGGAAAGGATTATTCTGACTTTAACTACCTGCATTAACGTTTCAATTACACACACTTATAATACAGCCTAAGCCTTATCAATTGGTAAGGAAGATAAACTAAGATCAGAAAAGAAAAACAGAGTTTATCTCTGAGTAAAAGCAGGAGAGTTGTAGATAATGACAATATGTCACATTCTGTAGCTATACAGAACATTGTCAATGTAGAGTGAGAAGTAGGCTAGATTACAATGTAACACAACCAAGACGCAAGGCATCTAATCATTGCCAGCTTCCAATTGGCTCATTCACCACCACCCTCCCTCCCCCCTGTAACTATTCCCCAGGTCGCTGCAGTAAATGAGAATGTGTTCTCAGTCAAATGACCTGGTAAAATAAGGGTTAAATCAAATAAATGCATGTAATTACAATGTAGCGCGTGCGTAATGCCAACATAGTTTACAATGTAGCGCGTGCGTAATGCCAACATAGTTTACAATGCAGCCAAAATCATAAACTTTATGCAGATTGGCTAAATAATGAATTCGCCTCATGTTGGCCAGTAATGTGCGTTACTATACATTGCACTCTCAGCAGAAAATAACAGGGAGGGAATTGATCTGTTCGTGTATTACTGTACAGTAGCCTATGAGATATATTAGTGAGTTACAGCCTATGTATATCAGGAATAGGAGCGACATGACACTTACATTTACGAACAGAAAAAGTGTGCAGACCCAAAGCGCATCCATGTCACAGTTTTTCGCCGATGGAAAATCCCGTACAATGAGTTGGCTATACCCCTTCAAAAGTCTTTGGGACCAAAGAAGGCTTCAATAGCCTACTCCGTGAGACGTAACCCAGGTAAATGCCAAAAAAAGCGCACCTAGGTTCCTAAAAACTCTTCACAGCTGTCAAGAAACCACTTTGAAAGTAACAAGAACACGACCAAATGAGAGCATTTTTTTTAACTGCATCAAAGTATCCTACACATACGGCGGAAGAAAAAACGTCCCAAAACTCAACAGCAAGTCCGAGTGCCGCTTCTCTTCAGTCCGAGTGCCGCTTCTCTTCAGTCCGAGTGCCGCTTCTCTTCAGTGAAATCAACTGCCATGAAAGAAAACGTCAGGAAAACAGTAAAAAAAATCCTCTTCTTTAGGCTACACACCATCTACTTTTACTGTAGACCGTTTCTTTGTTACATTCCCTATAGTTGAGTCACACTTCAATCTTTGTTGGCATGTTCCTCTTGCAGAGTGTGAGTCTGAAGCGCAGCGTTTTGGCCTCTCGATCTTCAAGCGCTTGGTTCACTTTCAACGCCTTCAGCTCTCTACGGCTGGAACCCGGGTCCTCGCTTTGTGATTGGCTGATACGCGACGGCAATAAACACATTGAAGTGATATTCAAATGGGGATGAAACTTGATACACTGTAATAAATAAAGGGGATACATTCCGGAAGATGCCTTTAGGGATCTGTTTAAATAATGGAAGTTGGGACTTTGATGTAGCCCGGGCTGTATTTTGCGGTCTTAATTTTTAAACCCCCGGTTATTTCTCCAGGGGGGTTACAGAATAATATTCTCCGTCACACTCTTTTTTTTATGAACATTAATAACACAAATAATAGCCTACATATTTTTGTAGATATGTAAATAAGCACATGCTTATAAAATGATATATGTTGTATATAAATTATATAGGATAATTAAGATATCAATGTAGAATATTGTAACCTAGTAGTTGTAATACCGGTAAGTAGGTTAAACTGTACTGTAATAGACTATTGAAGCACAAACACAGATATTTAGCTTAGTCCTAAATAATGTCAGGGCTATTTAATTAATGTACTATTTGCAAGTCGGTTTGGATAACAGATTCTGCTAATGACTAAAATATACATGTAATAGCCCAGACATTATTTAAGCAGTTTTCAAATATTCAGGGAAGGCATATGGTATGGCCTCTATATTTTAGATTTTTGGACCAGCTGCCTCTACACATAACTCATTTCAGGTACTTCTTAATTTTAGTAGCCTAGAAAGTAGTCTCACGCAGTAGCCTATTGTTACGTCCCTAATGGCACCCTATTCCCTATATAGTGCCCTGCTCAAATGTAGTGCACTAGATAGGGAATAAGGTGCCATTGGGACATTCCGACAGTAGCCTACCAGAGTTGTAACATATCAGTGACCTACTCTGTTGATTGTTCTATCCTGGCTGTCTCTTCCTCTTCTGTCTCTCTCTCCAGCAGCCAGACAGTCTTTGAAGTGGTACTGCTATTGTGTCTGAGAGATATCTCCATTTGTCCCCCTCTGAAGTCCCAGGACCCCATGCAGTGCCTTCTTAACTATTTACAAGGTGTGTCATTCACCCAATGTTTGTCTTAGAAATCCTTTTGTATCATTTAAAAGATCTAACATGAACTTGAAAAGCTGCTACTTTCTGCATGCCTGGGCCACACCCATAAAATGGATGACCTCTGATTGTAACTAATAGGCCTATTAAATAGCCCAGAAATGATTTAGGCCTAAGCTAAATATCAGTGATTGTCCTTCAACATGCTACGACAGTAGAGCTTAGCCTACATGGTTTTACAAGTGCTAGGTTACAATATTATACATTGACATCCTAATTATCCTATTTAATTTGTATACAACATATACTTTTATAAGCATGTACCTACACTATGTATACAAAGTATGTGGACTCTCCTTCAAATGAGTGGTTTTGGATATTTCAGCCACACCCGTTGCTGACAGGTGAATAACATTGAGCACAGGGCCATGTAATCTCCATAAACAAACACTGGCAGTAGAATCGCTTTACTGAAGAGCTCAGTGACTTTCAAATGTGGCACCGTCATAGGATGCACACCTTTCCAACAAGTCAGTTCGTCAAATTTCTGCCCTGTTAGAGCTGCCCCAGGCAACTGTAAGTGCTGTTATTCTGCCCTGTTAGAGCTGCCCCAGGCAACTGTAAGTGCTGTTATTCTGCCCAGTTAGAGCTGCCCCGGTCAACTGTAAGTGCTGTTATTCTGCCCCAGGCGACTGTAAGTGCTGTTATTCTGCCATGTTAGAGCTGCTCCAGGCAACTGTAAGTGCTGTTATTCTGCCCTGTTTAGAGCTGCCCCGGGAAACTGTAAGTGCTGTTATTCTGTCCTGTTAGAGCTGCCCCAGGCAACTGTAAGTGCAGTTATTCTGCCCTGTTAGAGCTTCCCCAGGCAACTGTAAGTGCTGTTATTCTGCCTCAGGCAACTGTAAGTGCTGTTATTCTGCCATGTTTAGAGCTGCCCCGGGCAACTGTAAGTGCTGTTATTCTGCCCTGTTTAGAGCTGCCCCGGGAAACTGTAAGTGCTGTTATTCTGTCCTGTTAGAGCTGCCCCAGGCAACTGTAAGTGCTGTTATTCTGCCCTGTTAGAGCTTCCCCAGGCAACTGTAAGTGCTGTTATTCTGCCTCAGGCAACTGTAAGTGCTGTTATTCTGCCATGTTTAAAGCTGCCCCGGGCAACTGTAAGTGCTGTTATTCTGCCCTGTTTAGAGCTTCCCCGGGCAACTGTAAGTGCTGTTATTTTAAGTTTTTTAAACCTTTATCTAACTAGGCAAGTCAGTTAAGAACAAATTCTTATTTTCAATGATGGCCTAGGAACAGTGGGTTAACTGCCTTGTTCAGGGGCAGAACAACAGATTTATACCTTGTCAACTCAGGGATTCGATCTTGCAACCTTTCGGTAGCCTTTCGGTTGCAAGTCCAACGCTATAACCACTAGGCTACCTGCCGCCCCAAGTGCTGTTATTGTGAAGTGGAAACGTCTAGGAGCAACAACGGCTCAGCCTCAAACAAAAGTGTAGGCCACACAAGCCAATAGAACGGGATAGCTGAGTGCTGAAGGACGTAGCGCGTAAAAATCGTCTGTCCTCAGTTGCAACACTCACTACAGAGTTCCAAACTGCCTTTGGAAGCCACATCAGCGCAATAACTGTTCGTCGGGAGCTTCATGAAATGGGTTTCCATGGCCGAGCAGACACACACAAGCCTAAGATCACCACTCGCAATGCCAAACGTCGTCTGGAGTGTTGTAAAGCTCACTGCCATTGGACCCTGGGGCAGTGGAAACACATTACTTGGAGTGATGAATCATGCTTCACCATCTGGCAGTACGACGGACAAATCTGGGTTTGGCGGATGCCGGAACGCTACCTACCCGAATGCATAGTGCCAACTGTAAAGTTTGGTGGAGGAGGAATAAATATCCGGGGCAGTTTTTCATGGTTCGGACTTGGCCCCTTAGTACCAGTGAAGGGAAATCTTAACGCTACAGCATACAATGACATTCTAGAGGATTCTGTGCTTACAACTTTCTGGCAACAGTTTGGAGAAGGCCCTTTCCAGTTTCAGCATGACAATGCCAACTAGCACAAAGCTTGGTTCATACAGAAATTATTTATTTAGATCGGTGTGGAAGAACTTGACTGGCCTGCACAGAGCCCTGACCTCGACCCCATTGAACACCTTTGGGATGAATTGGAAACCAGATTGCGAGCCAGGCCTCATCGCCCAACATCAGTGTCCAACCTCACTGATGCTCTTGTGGCTGAATGGAAGTAAGTCCCTGCAGCAATGTTCCAACATCTAGTGGACTGCCTTCCCAGAAGAGTGGAGGCTGTTATAGCAGCAAAGAGGGGGACCAAATCCATATTAATGCTCATGCTTTTGGTCATGTAGTGTATTTACTAAAACTATAGGCTAATATTAGTGTTATTCATGCTCATAAAAATACTGGCGGGGGAGAATATTAGCCACAAATATAAATATCAGTAACCACTAGGAAAAATAACTATAGGCTTTGAAAGTGACTCGACCACTTGAAGATCTCGGGGCCAAAACGCTGCACATCAGACTCTCTCACTGCAAGAGGAACATGCCAACAAAGATTAACAGTGTGACTCAACTGAGGGGAATGTAAACAAACAAACAAATGTTTGGTACGATAAAAACACGACAGTCAATAAAGCAGCTATCGAGTGTTAGTTCAACAAAGACCAGTACAACATCAAGTGTTAGTTCAACAAAGACCAGTACAACATCAAGTGTTAGTTCAACAAAGACCAGTACAACATCAAGTGTTAGTTCAACAAAGACCAGTACAACATCAAGTGTTAGTTCAACAAAGACCAGTACAACATCAAGTGTTAGTTCAACAAAGATCAGTACAACATCTAGTGTTAGTTCAACAAAGACCAGTACAACATCAAGTGTCAGTTCAACAAAGACCAGTACAACATCAAGTGTTAGTTCAACAAAGACCAGTACAACATCTGTGAGCTGCTTGTGCTGACAGTTTGAGTTGACACATTTCCATTGGTTTATTCTGGTGGTTCGTTCTCTCAGGCTCAGCTCTGTTTTCCAACCAACCTTGTAAAAATGTTTTTCTAAAATGACTCTTTGCAGTGAAATACTGTATGGATTCTACTGAGTATACAAAACATTAAGAACACCTGCTCTTTCCATGACAGACTGACCAGGTGAATCCAGGTGAAAGCTATGATCCCTTATTGAGGTTACAAGTTAAATCCACTTCAATCAGTGTAGATGAAGGGGAGGAGACTGGTTAAAGAAGGATTTTTAAACATTAAGACAATTGAGACATGGATTGTGTGTGTGCCATTCAGAGGACGAAAGGGTAAGACAAAAAATATACATTAGGTAGGTGTTCCTAATGTTTGGTATAGTCAGAGTACAGTTACAGACTACTTTATACATTTTCAAAATGGTTTACTTCACAAAAAGTGAGTTTATCGTTCATTTTCGGGACTAAATCCTTGTGACAACAATAGGCTACAGTCAGTGATTACTAGGGCTGAGTCCCAAACGGCACCCCATCACTATGTGGTGATGGGCCCATAGGACTCTGGTCAAAAGTAGTGCACTACGTAGGGAAAAGGGCGTCTTTTTGAACATAGACTTTGTCAGAGATGACTAGGTTCTCCAGACCATCAGCATCCTCATATTGTCCAGTGGCTGGGGTGGAGGTCAGTGGTCAGGCTGTGGTCATCATACCAGGGTGAGAAATAGCAGCTCAGTGTAAAGGACATAATTAAAACCCTGGTCTGTCTGTCCGACAGCCAAGAAGACGGAGGGAGGGAGAAGACACAGGGAGGGAGAGGATGAAGACACAGGGAGGGAGGGAGAAGACACCGGGAGGGAGGGAGAAGACACAGGGAGGGAGGGAGAAGACACAGAGGGAGGGAGGGAGGGAGGGAGGGAGAAGACACAGAGGGAGGGAGGGAGGGAGGGAGGGAGGGAGGGAGGGAGGGAGGGAGGGAGGGAGGGAGGGAGGGAGGGAGGGAGGGAGGGAGGGAGGGAGAAGACACAGGGAGGGAGAGGATGAAGACACAGGGAGGGAGGGAGGGTGAAGACACAGGGAAGGAGGGAGAAGACACAGGGAGGGAGGGAGAAGACACAGGGAGGGAGAGGATGAAGACACAGGGAGGGAGGGAGGGGTCAGAGCAGAGGATAGTTAGATAGTTTGAAGGTAGTTGTGGTTCTGGTCAGGAAGACCACCAAGATAGGGGGAACTCATGATATCCCCCCTCCCCCTGACTGCCATCCTCCGCTTCCCTCAGTCTTCCCTCAGGACGAGAGATCAGGCAGTACTACAACCCTGATCTGTCTGTCCTACAGCCAAGAATACACAAGGAGGTATGGAAGGGGAGAAGACAGGGAGGGAGGGATGAGAGAAGACAGGGAGGGAGGGAGGAGAGAAGACAGGGAGGAGAGAAGATAGGGAGGGAGGGATGAGAGAAGACAGGGAGGGAGGGAAGGGGAGAAGACAGGGAGGAGAGAAGACAGGGAGGGAGGGAGGAGAGAAGACAGGGAGGGAGGGAAGGGGAGAAGACAGGGAGGAGAGAAGACAGGGAGGGAGGGATGAGAGAAGACCGGGAGGGAGGGAGGGATGAGAGAAGACAGGGAGGAGAGAAGACAGGAAGGGAGGGATGAGAGAAGACAGGGAGGGAGGGAGGGATGAGAGAAGACAGGGAGGGAGGGACGAGAGAAGACAGGGAGGAGAGAAGACGGAGGGAGAGAAGGGGAGAAGACAGGGAAGGAAACAGGAAAGTAGAGAAGGAGGGAGGGAGAGAAGGGGAGAAGAAGACAGGGAGGGAGGGAGCGAGATGCGGAGGGAAGGTCTCCCCTCAAGACAGGAGAGGTCAGGACACTATGGGCCCTGGTTCTACATAGGAACTTTGGGATACCACCTCTGCCTCCCACCACCATCAGTCTCCACTCAGGACTAGAGAGGTCAGGATAGGACAGGAGGAGCAATCTACCTGCTAGAACCGAGAGCAAGGTGTCAAGCCCTCCTCCCATTGTCAACAGGACCACATCAGAGGGAGAATAGCCTCTGTATCCCTCCATCCCTCCCTTCCTGACCTCCCCCCTCTTCTTCTCTGCTTGTATTGACTGGAAGGGCTTACAGGCCTGTTTTACACCCCTCCCCACGGCCTGCTGAATTGTCCCCTAGAGGTGTTTATGGGCCGGCTGACAGGATGTTGGCTCAAAGGATCCCCTTTAAGTAAATGTGGTGAACCTGCTGTGACCTTTTCAACAAAAACATACAACTCTACAACAGAAAAACTGTTGAGATGAGCGGTAGAATAAGCAGCATTGAAATGTTCTCTCTTCCTGAGTGAATGAATAAATGTGAATGAATGATCTTCTGTAATGACAACAAATTGGGCTGAGTTGAAGAAGTAACATCAGATAGAAATGGGCTGAGTTGAAGAAGTAACATCAGATCGGTACTGTCTTGATTTTGATGATCCTCACACTGGAGAAAAGTAACAACCTCACAGAGAATGACCTTGACGATGTGAGCTGTGTGCTTATGGAAAAGTTACACATGACAGACAAGCAGTTTGATTAGAAAAGCTTGTTATTTTCAACAGCTTAGAAGAACATTAGAGACACCAAAAACAGTAGTTCAGAAGCAGTAGAACAGGTCCAAACCAAGACAGGCCTGCCCTCACCTCACCTCACCTCACCTGCCCTCACCTCACCTCACCTCACCTGCCCTCACCTCACCTCACCTGCCCTCACCTCACCTGCCCTCACCTCACCCACCTCACCTGCCCTCACCTCACCTCACCTGCCCTCACCTCACCTCACCTGCCCTCACCTCACCTCACCTGCCCTCACCTCACCTCACCTGCCCTCACCTCACCTCACCTCACCTGCCCTCACCTCACCTCACCTGCCCTCATCTCATCTCACCTCACCTGCCCTCACCTCACCTGCCCTCATCTCATCTCACCTCACCTGCCCTCATCTCACCTCACCTCACCTCACCTCACCTGCCCTCACCTCACCTCACCTGCCCTCACCTGCCCTCACCTGCCCTCACCTCACCTGCCCTCATCTCATCTCACCTCACCTCACCTGCCCTCATCTCATCTCACCTCACCTCACCTCACCTACCCTCACCTCACCTCACCTCACCTCACCTCACCTCACCTCACCTGCCCTCACCTCATCTCACCTCACCTCAGGTTTCAGTTGGGATTGAGCTGGGTGTAAATGAGCACACTTTTTAGTCTCTCTCAGATATGTACAGTATTTATATGGGATGCATCCCAAATGGCACCCATTTGGAAAATTGTCAAATTCACGTGCTTATCAAGAGAACATCCCTGGTCATCCCTACTGCCTCTGATCTGGCGGACTCACTAAACAGAGAACATCCCTGGTCATCCCTACTGCCTCTGATCTGGAGGACTCACTAAACAGAGAACATCCCTGGTCATCCCTACTGCCTCTGATCTGGCGGACTCACTAAACAGAGAACATCTGGTCATCCCTACTGCCTCTGATCTGGGGGACTCACTAAACAGAGAACATCCCTGGTCATCCCTACTGCCTCTGATCTGGCGGGACTCACTAAACAGAGAACATCCCTGGTCATCCCTACTGCCTCTGATCTGGAGGACTCACTAAACAGAGAACATCCCTGGTCATCCCTACTGCCTCTGATCTGGCGGACTCACTAAACAGAGAACATCCCTGGTCATCCCTACTGCCTCTGATCTGGCGGACTCACTAAACAGAGAACATCCCTGGTCATCCCTACTGCCTCTGATCTGGCGGACTCACTAAACAGAGAACATCCCTGGTCATCCCTACTGCCTCTGATCTGGCGGACTCACTAAACAGAGAACATCCCTGGTCATCCCTACTGCCTCTGATCTGGAGGACTCACTAAACAGAGAACATCCCTGGTCATCCCTACTGCCTCTGATCTGGCGGACTCACTAAACAGAGAACATCCCTGGTCATCCCTACTGCCTCTGATCTGGCGGAGTCACTAAACAGAGAACATCCCTGGTCATCCCTACTGCCTCTGATCTGGCGGACTCACTAAACAGAGAACATCCCTGGTCATCCCTACTGCCTCTGATCTGGCGGACTCACTAAACAGAGAACATCCCTGGTCATCCCTACTGCCTCTGATCTGGCGGACTCACTAAACAGAGAACATCCCTGGTCATCCCTACTGCCTCTGATCTGGGGGACTCACTAAACAGAGAACATCCCTGGTCATCCCTACTGCCTCTGATCTGGCGGACTCACTAAACAGAGAACATCCCTGGTCATCCCTACTGCCTCTGATCTGGCGGACTCACTAAACAGAGAACATCCCTGGTCATCCCTACTGCCTCTGATCTGGCGGACTCACTAAACAGAGAACATCCCTGGTCATCCCTACTGCCTCTGATCTGGCGGACTCACTAAACAGAGAACATCCCTGGTCATCCCTACTTGCCTCTGATCTGGAGGACTCACTAAACAGAGAACATCCCTGGTCATCCCTACTGCCTCTGATCTGGCTGACTCACTAAACAGACAACATCCCTGGTCATCCCTACTGCCTCTGATCTGGAGGACTCACTAAACAGAGAACATCCCTGGTCATCCCTACTGCCTCTGATCTGGCGGACTCACTAAACAGAGAACATCCCTGGTCATCCCTACTGCCTCTGATCTGGCGGACTCACTAAACAGAGAACATCCCTGGTCATCCCTACTGCCTCTGATCTGGCGGACTCACTAAACAGAGAACATCCCTGGTCATCCCTACTGCCTCTGATCTGGAGGACTCACTAAACAGAGAACATCCCTGGTCATCCCTACTGCCTCTGATCTGGCGGACTCACTAAACAGAGAACATCCCTGGTCATCCCTACTGCCTCTGATCTGGCGGACTCACTAAACAGAGAACATCCCTGGTCATCCCTACTGCCTCTGATCTGGAGGACTCACTAAACAGAGAAACATCCCTGGTCATCCCTACTGCCTCTGATCTGGAGGACTCACTAAACAGAGAACATCCCTGGTCATCCCTACTGCCTCTGATCTGGGGGACTCACTAAACAGAGAACATCCCTGGTCATCCCTACTGCCTCTGATCTGGAGGACTCACTAAACAGAGAACATCCCTGGTCATCCCTACTGCCTCTGATCTGGCGGACTCACTAAACAGAGAACATCCCTGGTCATCCCTACTGCCTCTGATCTGGCGGACTCACTAAACAGAGAACATCCCTGGTCATCCCTACTGCCTCTGATCTGGGGGACTCACTAAACAGAGAACATCCTGGTCATCCCTACTGCCTCTGATCTGGCGGACTCACTAAACAGAGAACATCCCTGGTCATCCCTACTGCCTCTGATCTGGCGGACTCACTAAACAGAGAACATCCCTGGTCACCCCTACTGCCTCTGATCTGGCGGACTCACTAAACAGAGAACATCCCTGGTCATCCCTACTGCCTCTGATCTGGAGGACTCACTAAACAGAGAACATCCCTGGTCATCCCTACTGCCTCTGATCTGGCTGACTCACTAAACAGAGAACATCCCTGGTCATCCCTACTGCCTCTGATCTGGAGGACTCACTAAACAGAGAACATCCCTGGTCATCCCTACTGCCTCTGATCTGGCGGACTCACTAAACAGAGAACATCCCTGGTCATCCCTACTGCCTCTGATCTGGCGGACTCACTAAACACAAATGCTTGGTTTGTGAATGATGTTGGAGTGTGCCCCTGACTATCGGTAAATTAAAACAACAAGACAATTATGCCATCTGGTTTGCTTAATATAAGGAATTTTTAAAGATTTTTTACTTTTGATACTGAAGTATATTTAAAACCAAATACTTTTAGCCTTTTACTTAAGTAGTATTTTACTTTCACTTAAGTCATGACAATTGAGTACTTTTCCCACCACTGTAAAATTGCGCAACAAAAACATAAAAATTAATGACAGATTTCTTAAATGATCTTAGACTAATTCAGATTATTTTGAGGAAGTGTATACTGGCTACGGCGTCTCAAAATGGACAAACAGTACTATTTCTATTTTTTTCAAGCGAAGGTCTTTTAGGGGTGTATGCGAGCACACACACACACGTTCGGTTCGGCCATTAGATACATTTTTCATTTCCCCCATTATTACTTAAGGTTAGAATCTGATTCTAGATCAGTGTCTAGAGGCAACTTCCACCTGGAGATCTTTATTCAGCAGTAGTGTCCTGGGGCTCAGGGACCTGATTCTAGATCAGTGTCTAGAGGTAACCTCCACCTGGAGATCTTTATTCAGCAATAGTGTCCTGGGGCTCAGGGACCTGATTCTAGATCAGTGTCTAGAGGCAACTTCCACCTGGAGATCTTTATTCATCAGTAGTGTCCTGGGGCTCAGGGACCTGATTCTAGATCAGTGTCTAGAGGCAACTTCCACCTGGAGTTCTTTATTCAGCAGTAGTATCCTGGGGCTCAGGGTCCTGATTCTAGATCAGTGTCTAGAGGCAACTTCCACCTGGAGATCTTTATTCAGCAGTAGTATCCTGGGGCTCAGGGTCCTGATTCTAGATCAGTGTCTAGACTGTGGCGTGGGACACAGACCTGGGATCAAAATACTACTTTTAATCTTTCAGATATTTAGAGAGTTTGGCTCTAGCCTGCCAGGAATGCCAAATGGCGTTTCCCATTTTGGGACTATTCTATTGGTCCGTCAAATCAGGCATGCTCAATCAAGCTCAGAAAGTATTTTTAAGGATTCTGAATAGTATTTGAACCCAGGTCTGGTGAGAGATCAGTCAGGAGGATAAAAGTGGATGAACTGACTATGAAAACAAGTCAGAGTTCCATAGGTCCTATTCCCTATATAGTGTACGACTTTGGACCAGGGCCAATAGAGAAACTATTGACAAGAGACAATAAAGCAAACAGACACGTATCATTTCTGCAGGCATTTCAGGCCCACCTTTTTCAATAAAACCCAGACATTTTGTCAACATCACAGCCAGATCATTAACACAGACATGTAATAATGCATTACCATATATTGTGACCCTTGACCTTTTAAACACATAGTATAGCGACACGCAGTAAAACAACCATCAAAGATTACAGCAATATTAACCTTGTTCCCAGACTCAAGTGCTACTGAGAGAGTCGGAATGGTGGAAAAGATTACAGCAATATTAACCTCGTTCCCAGACTCAAGTGCTACTGAGAGAGTCGGAATGGTGGAAAAGATTACAGCAATATTCTCTCTTTTTCTCTAAAAATTCCACTGTCCATCCAATCACAGATTGCAGCCTGTTAGTAGAGACTGGAGACGGTAACTGGTAGGCGCGATTTCGTTGCCATTGCATTTCCCCAACAGTTCCCTTTTGTCTTTGTGACTGAGTCCCAAATGCCACCATATATGGGGCCCCGGGTCAAAAGTAGTGCACTACACATGGCGCTATTTGGAACGCTCCCTTTGCGTCTCTTCCATCCCAACATGACAGTGCATAACAACAGTCTCTCTCCAACCCAACCGCAGAAAAAAGGGGGGTTTTCACAGGAAGTACATTCCTCTACTGGCTCGTTGGGAGCCCAAGTCTATCTTTCCACCCATGTGTTCTACAGACACCACGACTGCCTCTCAAATCGCACCCTATTCCCTATATGGTGCAGTGCTTTGGACCGGAGCCCTGAGCAAAAGTAGTGCACTATAATAGGGGAAAGAGTGCCATTTGGGACACAAGCCATCTCTAGTTCAAAAGGGTTCAACTCAGTGCTTCAGAAAATAACAAGATACTAGCAGTATAAAAGGTTAAATCGCCCTGATGGATGAGGACCCTTTCACAGCTGTCTGTCTAACAGTTTACCAACAATATGACCGTTAGTTACAAGTGATGCAGGTTTGGTTGCCGAGGACACGCAGGTCCTTACGAAGACTGGAGCTACTGTGAAACACCGGCCTGCAACAGAAGAAAAAGTGATGGACAGACCAGGAGGGAGGGAGGGAAAGATGACAGGCAGATGAGAGACTGAAAAAAGAAGGAGGGGATCATCTCATCTCCTGCCAATCAGTGCTGGAGGGAAAGATGACAGGCACTTTTCAGTTACAACAAGTTTGAAACAATAACAACAGCTACAGTAAGGTATTTCCTCTGCTGGAAAATAGTATCTGTGTAAAGAGTGAAGATGAAGACACAGACAAACTAAATGAGTCATCAATGAATGCAACACAGGCAACACATCAGGAACACACACCAATCAAAGCAATCCTCTAAAGCGGTAATGTGAGCTGCACATACAGATGCTATATACCGTACAAGTCATACAACATCTCTTCTCTCCTATTTAAGGCAACAGTGGTTCATTTGTTGTGAACATCACCGTCCATCATGTGACAATACAAACCGCACATACCGTCTGGACCACTCCAAACAGGTTATTGCATTGTATTGTCAGCAGGATTGCACACATGTAGAGAGAGAAATCCCACCCTCTAGTGGTCTACACTGGTACTGCACCATGGAAATCTCTTGCAAACGTTTATCGTTTTCAAGTTTCAAGGAGTTTTAGACAAGGTGCCAATGCCACACAACTGGCCTCGGAACAACCCAGTAAAAGGGGTTGGGAGTCACATAAAACAGAGTCTCCTTTCTTGTCTACAAAACACGAGTCATCTTTGGAATGATGCCTTTTTAAAAATAGAGTATAAAACCACCTAAATCAAAAAATATTTTATTTTCCCTTTTGTAGAAAAAAAAGGCCTTTGTTTATCATGTCTCTCTCGGAGCGCTCAGAGGCTGAACCCATAGAGGCTTGAACCATAGAGGCTTGAACCCATAGAGGCTTGAACCCATAGAGGCTTGAACCCATAGAGGCTTGAACCCATAGAGGCTTGGACCCATAGAGGCTTGAACCCATAGAGGCTTGAACCCATAGAGGCTTGAACCCATAGAGGTTTGGACCCAGAGAGGTTTGGAGAGGCCGTTTAACAGTCAATCCTGTCCAGCAAAGTTCTGGGTGGGCTTTCTGACGCCAACATCCAGGGTCTCTACTCCCTTCATTCTGATCCAGCAAATCCACTGCTGGTGGGTAGAAAATGTCTGTGTCCCAAATGGCCACCCTGTTCCCTATATACTGCTGTTCTTGACCAGAACCAATAGGCACTATATAGGAATAGGATGCCATTGGGTGTCGGCCATCAACCAAGCCTCGGGTGAGTCTAACAGGCTACGATAATATTGCCTTCTGTATGTTTTCATGGCGACCCTCACTTCCCAGAAGTCTCAGTGGGTTGTATTCTGTCTCTCCTGAGGAAACCTGAGAGATTCGGCGTGTTGAGCCCCACAGCCGACGGGAAAACTGACCCGAGCGTACCTAGAGGAGAGAGAGAGAGATATACAGAGAGAGAGAGGGAGACAGAGAGAGATATACAGAGAGAGATATACAGAGAGAGAGAGAGAGATACAGAGAGATAGATACAGAGAGAGAGAGAGAGAGAGAGAGAGATACAGAGAGAGAGATATACAGAGAGACAGTGAGAGATACACAGAGAGAGAGAGAGATACAGAGATATACAGAGAGACAGAGAGAGAGGGAGAGAGATATACAGAGAGACAGAGAGAGATACACAGATAGATAGATACAGAGAGAGAGAGAGAGAGAGAGAGAGAGGGAGACAGAGAGAGAGAGAGAGATACACAGAGAGAGAGAGAGAGAGAGAGAGAGAGAGAGACAGAGAGAGATATACAGAGAGAGAGAGAGATACATAGAGAGATAGATACAGAGAGAGAGAGAGAGAGAGAGGGAGACAGAGAGAGAGACACACAGAGAGAGAGAGAGATACACAGAGAGAGAGAGAGACAGAGAGAGATATACAGAGAGACAGAGAGAGATACAGCAGAGAGATAGATACAGAGAAGAGAAGAGAAAAGAAGAGGAGGAGAAGAGAGGGAGGACCAGAGAGAGAGAGATACACACAGAGAGAGAGATGAGATAGCGACAGGTAGAGAGAGAGAGACAGGAAGAGGAGATATACAGATAGACATACATAGAGAGATAGATACAGAGAGAGAGAGGAGAGAGAGAGGGAGAACAGAGAAGGAGCGAGAGACGGATAGCACCACAGAGAGAGAAGAGAGATACACAGAGAGCGAGAGAGAATAATACAGAGAGGACATACATTAGACGAGATAGATATCAGAAGAGAGAGAGAGGGAGGATCAGAGAGAGAGAAGAGAAGAGATACTAGCACAGAGATGAGAGAAAGATACAACAGAGAAGGAGAGGAGACAAGAAGAGAGACTTATACAGAGGAGACAGAGAGTAGATACACCAGGTAGAGAGAGAGAGACATAGAAGCAGAGATACACCACAGAGAGAGAGGCAGAGATTACACAGAGAAGAAGAGGAGAGGAAGAACAGGTCACACTGAGCATGTGTTGAAAGTAGGAGAATGTAACTATTAGGGTAAGGGATGTTATTGAACTAAAGATAATCTTGTTATCATCTAACATGATTTCCAGATGGGATAGAAGCTCAGGAGCAAGTTGTTCTGGAACAGCGTGCATTAGGGATGCAGACGTTACCTCCTCTGTTTCCCCAGCCCCAACCACGATGAGCTTCCATCCTGCAGGCCCACCAGGATGTGGCTACTCTCTCTGGTCACCGACACACTCCTCACAGCCACCTTCAACGGCAGGGGAGACACCGCCAGCGCCAGACTGACAGACACACACACACACACACACACACACACACACACCACACACACCACACACACCACACACAGACACACACACACACACACACACCACACCACACACACACACACAGAATGAATGAATGTTATGAAGGTGGTTGGTAAGTCTTAATGAAGTTGTGTGTTGATGATGGCCATACACACTGTGTTGCATGTCTCACCTGTACAGGTGTCTGATGTGTAGGTTTCCCTGCTGGGTCCCCAGAATGATGTACTCAGGGACCAGGTAGAGAGCTGTCACCTCTTCCTCCAGGCTGACAGACGACAGCAGACAGCCATTCACAGAGTAAACATGGAGGGAGTACTTCTCCTTTAATACAGGACAGAGAGAGGAGAAGGAAGAGGGGGGAGACAGAGAGAGGAGAAGGAAGAGGGGGGAGACAGAGAGAGGAGAAGGAAGAGGGGGAGACAGAGAGAGGAGAAGGAAGAGGGGGGAGACAGAGAGAGGAGAAGGAAGAGGGGGGCGACAGAGAGAGGAGAAGGAAGAGGGGGGAGACAGAGAAAGGAGAAGGAAGAGGGGGGACAGAGAGAGGAGAAGGAAGAGGGGGGAGACAGAGAAAGGAGAAGGAAGAGGGGGAGACAGAGAAAGGAGAAGGAAGAGGGGGGAGACAGAGAGAGGAGAAGGAAGAGGGGGGAGACAGAGAGAGGAGAAGGAAGAGGGGGANAAGGATCCCCTTTAAGTAAATGTGGTGAACCTGCTGTGACCTTTTCAACAAAACATACAACTCTACAAGAAAAAAACTGTTGAGAGAGCGGTAGAATAAGCAGCATTGAAATGTTCTCTCTTCCTGAGTGAATGAATAAATGTGAATGAATGATCTTCTGTAATGACAACAAATTGGGCTGAGTGAAGAGTAACATCAGATAGAAATGGGCTGAGTTGAAGAAGTAACATCAGATCGGTACTGTCTTGATTTTGATGATCCTCACACTGAAGAAAAAGTAACACCTCACAGAGAATGACCTTGACGATGTGAGCTGTGTGCTTATGGAAAAGTTACACATGACAGACAAGCAGTTTGATTAGAAAAGCTTGTTATTTCAAAGCTTAGAAGAACATTAGAGACACCCAAACAGTAGTTCAGAAGCAGTAGAACAGGTCCAAACCAAGACAGGCCTGCCCTCACCTCACCTCACCTCACCTGCCCTCACCTCACCCACCTCACCTGCCCTCACCTCACCTCACCTGCCCTCACCTCACCTGCCCCTCACCTCACCCACCTCACCTGCCCTCACCTCACCTCACCTGCCCTCACCTCACCTCACCTGCCCTCACCTCACCTCACCTGCCCTCACCTCACCTCACCTGCCCTCACCTCACCTCACCTCACCTGCCCTCACCTCACCTCACCTGCCCTCATCTCATCTCACCTCACCTGCCCTCACCTCACCTGCCCTCATCTCATCTCACCTCACCTGCCCTCACCTCACCTCACCTCACCTCACCTCACCTGCCCTCACCTCACCTCACCTGCCCTCACCTGCCCTCACCTGCCCTCCCTCACCTGCCCTCATCTCATCTCACCTCACCTCACCTGCCCTCATCTCATCTCACCTCACCTCACCTCACCTACCTCACCTCACCTCACCTCACCTCACCTCACCTCACCTCACCTGCCCTCACCTCATCTCACCTCACCTCAGGTTTCAGTTGGATTGAGCGGGTGTAAATGAGCACACTTTTTAGTCTCTCTCAGATATGTACAGTATTTATATGGGATGCATCCCAAATGGCACCCATTTGGAAATTGTCAAATTCACGTGCTTATCAAGACATCCCTGGTCATCCTACTGCCTCTGATCTGGCGACTCACTAAACAGAGAACATCCCTGGTCATCCCTACTGCCTCTGATCTGGAGGACTCACTAAACAGAGAACCATCCCTGGTCACCCTACTGCCTCTGATCTGTCGGACTCACTAAACAGAGACATCCTGGTCATCCCTACTGCCTCTGATCTGGTGGGACTCACTAAACAGAGAACATCCCTGGTCATCCCTACTGCTCTGATCTGGCGGACATCACTAAACAGAGAACATCCTGGTCATCCCTATGCCTCTGATCTGGAGACTCACTAAAACAGAGAAACATCCCTGGTCATCCCTACTGCCTCTGATCTGGCGACTCACTAAACAGAGAACATCCCTGGTCATCCCTACTGCCTCTGATCTCGGCGGACTCACTAACACAGAGAACATCCCTGGTCATCCCTACCTGCCTCTGATCTGGCGGACTCACTAAACAGAGAACATCCCTGGTCATCCTACTGCCTCTATCTCAACACCTCACCCCCCCCCTGGTGGCGGACCTCACTAAACAAAACAAGAACCCCCCCTACTGTCACCACCCTCAACCACCTTCCTGCCTGACCTTCCTCCTCACCCTCGACGGCCACCTCCTACAAACCCCCCCCTCAAACACCCCCCCCCTGCCCCCCCCCCCCCCCCCTCCCTCACCCCAGAGTCCCTCCCTGGTCATCCCTACTGCCTCTGATCTGGAGGACTCACTAAACAGAGAACATCCCTGGTCATCCCTACTGCCTCCTGATCACCGGACTCACTAAACAGAGAACCTCCCTGGTCATCCCTACTGCCTCTGATCTGGCGGGATCACTAACAGAGAACATTCCTGTCATCCCTACTGCCTCTGATCTGGCGGACTCACTAAACAGAGAACATCCCTGGTCATCCCTACGCCTCTGATCTGGCGGACTCACTAACAGAGAACATCCCTCATCCCTACTGCCTCTGATCTGGACTCACTAAACAGAGAAATCCCTGGTCATCCCTACTGCCTCTGATCTGGGGGACTCACTAAACAGAGAACATCCCTGGTCATCCCTACTGCCTCTGATCTGGCGGACTCACTAAACAGAGAACATCCCTGGTCATCCCTACTGCCTCTGATCTGGCGGACTCACTAAACAGAGAACATCCCTGGTCATCCCTACTGCCTCTGATCTGGAGGACTCACTAAACAGAGAACATCCCTGGTCATCCCTACTGCCTCTGATCTGGCGGACTCACTAAACAGAGAACATCCCTGGTCATCCCTACTGCCTCTGATCTGGCGGACTCACTAAACAGAGAACATCCCTGGTCATCCCTACTGCCTCTGATCTGGCGGACTCACTAAACAGAGAACATCCCTGGTCATCCCTACTGCCTCTGATCTGAGGACTCACTAAACAGAGAACATCCCTGGTCATCCCTACTGCCTCTGATCTGGGGACTCACTAAACAGAACATCCCTGGTCATCCCTACTGCCTCTGATCTGGCGGACTCACTAACAGAGATCCCATCCCTGGTCAATCCCCTACATCCCTACTGCCTCTGATCTGGCGACTCACTAAACAGAGAACATCCCTGGTCATCCCTACTGCCTCTGATCTGGAGGACTCACTAAACAGAGAACATCCCTGGTCATCCCTACTGCCTCTGATCTGGCGGACTCACTAAACAGAGAACATCCCTGGTCATCCCTACTGCCTCTGATCTGGCGGACTCACTAAACAGAGAACATCCCTGGTCATCCCTACTGCCTCTGATCTGGAGGACTCACTAAACAGAGAACATCCCTGGTCATCCCTAGCCTCTGATCTGGAGGACTCACTAAACAGAGAACATCCCTGGTCATCCCTACTGCCTCTGATCTGGGGACTCACTAAACAGAACATCCCTGGTCATCCCTACTGCCTCTGATCTGGAGGACTCACTAAACAGAGAACATCCCTGGTCATCCCTACTGCCTCTGATCTGGCGACTCACTAAACAGAGAACATCCCTGGTCATCCCTACTGCCTCTGATCTGGCGGACTCACTAAACAGAGAACATCCCTGGTCATCCCTACTGCCTCTGATCTGGGGGACTCACTAAACAGAGAACATCCCTGGTCATCCCTACTGCCTCTGATCTGGCGGACTCACTAAACAGAGAACATCCCTGGTCATCCCTACTGCCTCTGATCTGGCGGACTCACTAAACAGAGAACATCCCTGGTCACCCCTACTGCCTCTGATCTGGCGGACTCACTAAACAGAGAACATCCCTGGTCATCCCTACTGCCTCTGATCTGGAGGACTCACTAAACAGAGAACATCCCTGGTCATCCCTACTGCCTCTGATCTGGCTGACTCACTAAACAGAGAACATCCCTGGTCATCCCTACTGCCTCTGATCTGGAGGACTCACTAAACAGAGAACATCCCTGGTCATCCCTACTGCCTCTGATCTGGCGGACTCACTAAACAGAGAACATCCCTGGTCATCCTACTGCCTCTGATCTGGCGGACTCACTAAACACAAATGCTTGGTTTGTGAATGATGTTGGAGTGTGCCCCTGACTATCGGTAAATTAAAACAACAAGACAATTATGCCATCTGGTTTGCTTAATATAAGGAATTTTTAAAGATTTTTTACTTTTGATACTGAAGTATATTTAAAACCAAATACTTTTAGCCTTTTACTTAAGTAGTATTTTACTTTCACTTAAGTCATGACAATTGAGTACTTTTCCCACCACTGTAAAATTGCGCAACAAAACATAAAAATTAATGACAGATTTCTTAAATGATCTTAGACTAATTCAGATTATTTTTGAGGAAGTGTATACTGGCTACGGCGTCTCAAAATGGACAAACAGTACTATTTCTATTTTTTTCAAGCGAAGGTCTTTTAGGGGTGTATGCGAGCACACACACACACGTTCGGTTCGGCCATTAGATACATTTTTCATTCCCCCATTATTACTTAAGGTTAGAATCTGATTCTAGATCAGTGTCTAGAGGCAACTTCCACCTGGAGATCTTTATTCAGCAGTAGTGTCCTGGGGCTCAGGGACCTGATTCTAGATCAGTGTCTAGAGGTAACCTCCACCTGGAGATCTTTATTCAGCAATAGTGTCCTGGGGCTCAGGGACCTGATTCTAGATCAGTGTCTAGAGGCAACTTCCACCTGGAGATCTTTATTCATCAGTAGTGTCCTGGGGCTCAGGGACCTGATTCTAGATCAGTGTCTAGAGGCAACTTCCACCTGGAGTTCTTTATTCAGCAGTAGTATCCTGGGGCTCAGGGTCCTGATTCTAGATCAGTGTCTAGAGGCAACTTCCACCTGGAGATCTTTATTCAGCAGTAGTATCCTGGGGCTCAGGGTCCTGATTCTAGATCAGTGTCTAGACTGTGGCGTGGGACACAGACCTGGGATCAAAATACTACTTTTAATCTTTCAGATATTTAGAGAGTTTGGCTCTAGCCTGCCAGGAATGCCAAATGGCGTTTCCCATTTTGGGACTATTCTATTGGTCCGTCAAATCAGGCATGCTCAATCAAGCTCAGAAAGTATTTTTAAGGATTCTGAATAGTATTTGAACCCAGGTCTGGTGAGAGATCAGTCAGGAGGATAAAAGTGGATGAACTGACTATGAAAACAAGTCAGAGTTCCATAGGTCCTATTCCCTATATAGTGTACGACTTTGGACCAGGGCCAATAGAGAAACTATTGACAAGAGACAATAAAGCAAACAGACACGTATCATTTCTGCAGGCATTTCAGGCCCACCTTTTTCAATAAAACCCAGACATTTTGTCAACATCACAGCCAGATCATTAACACAGACATGTAATAATGCATTACCATATATTGTGACCCTTGACCTTTTAAACACATAGTATAGCGACACGCAGTAAAACAACCATCAAAGATTACAGCAATATTAACCTGTTCCCCAGACTCAAGTGCTACTGAGAGAGTCGGAATGGTGGAAAAGATTACAGCAATATTAACCTCGTTCCCAGACTCAAGTGCTACTGAGAGAGTCGGAATGGTGGAAAAGATTACAGCAATATTCTCTCTTTTTCTCAAAAATTCCACTGTCCATTCCAATCACAGATTGCAAGCCTGTTAGTAGAGACTGGAGACGGTAACTGGTAGGCGCGATTTCGTTGCCATTGCATTTCCCAACAGTTCCCTTTTGTCTTTGTGACTGAGTCCCAAATGCCACCATATATGGGGCCCCCGGGTCAAAGTAGTGCACTACACATGGCGCTATTTGAACGCTCCCTTTGCGTCTCTTCCATCCCAACATGACAGTGCATAAACAACAGTCTCTCTCCAACCCAACCGCAGAAAAAAGGGGGGTTTTCACAGGAAGTACATTCTCTACTGGCTCGTTGGGAGCCCAAGTCTATCTTTCCACCCATGTGTTTCTACAGACACCACGACTGCCTCTCAAATCGCACCCTATTCCCTATATGGTGCAGTGCTTTGGACCGGAGCCCTGAGCAAAAGTAGTGCACTATAATAGGGGAAAGAGTGCCATTTGGGACACAAGCCATCTCTAGTTCAAAAGGGTTCAACTCAGTGCTTCAGAAAATAACAAGATACTAGCAGTATAAAAGGTTAAATCGCCCTGATGGATGAGGACCCTTTCACAGCTGTCTGTCTAACAGTTTACCAACAATATGACCGTTAGTTACAAGTGATGCAGTTTGGTTGCCGAGGACACGCAGGTCCTTACGAAGACTGGAGCTAACTGTTGAACACCGGCCTGCAACAGAAGAAAAAGTGATGGACAGACAGGAGGAGGGAGGGGAAAGATGACAGGCAGATGAGAGACTGAAAAAGAAGGAGGGGATCATCTCATCTCCTGCCAATCAGTGCTGGAGGGAAAGATGACAGGCACTTTTCAGTTACAACAAAGTTTGAAACATAACAACAGCTACAGTAAGGTATTCTGCTGCTGGAAAATAGTATCTGTGTAAAGAGTGAAGATGAAGACACAGACAAACTAAATGAGTCATCAATGAATGCAACACAGGCAACACATCAGGAACACACAACCAATCAAAGCAATCCTCTAAAGCGGTAATGTGAGCTGCACATACAGATGCTATATACCGTACAAGTCATACAACATCTCTTCTCTCCTATTTAAGGCAACAGTGGTTCATTTGTTGTGAACATCACCGTCCATCATGTGACAATACAAACCGCACATACCGTCTGGACCACTCCAAACAGGTTATTGCATTGTATTGTCAGCAGGATTGCACACATGTAGAGAGAGAAATCCCACCCTCTAGTGGTCTACACTGGTACTGCACCATGGAAATCTCTTGCAACGTTTATCGTTTTCAAGTTTCAAGGAGTTTTAGACAAGGTGCCAATGCCACACAACTGGCCTCGGAACAACCCAGTAAAAGGGGTTGGGAGTCACATAAAACAGAGTCTCCTTTCTTGTCTACAAAACACGAGTCATCTTTGGAATGATGCCTTTTTAAAAATAGAGTATAAAACCACCTAAATCAAAAAATATTTTATTTTCCCTTTTGTAGAAAAAAAAGGCCTTTGTTTATCATGTCTCTCTCGGAGCGCTCAGAGGCTTGAACCCATAGAGGCTTGAACCCATAGAGGCTTGAACCCATAGAGGCTTGAACCCATAGAGGCTTGA
>NW_022265971.1:71563-117013 GCF_002021735.2 Oncorhynchus kisutch | reverse complement strand
CACCGTCCACCCTCCCTCACCGTCCACCCTCCCTCACCGTCCTCTTTCCCTCGCCCTCACCGTCCTCCCTCCCTCCCTCCCTCCCCGTCCCTTTCCCTCCCTCCCTCACCGTCTCCCTCACCGTCCTCCCTCACTCACCGTCCTCCCTCCCTCACCGTCCTCCCTCCCTCACCGTCCTCCCTCCCCCCTCCCCGCCTCTTTCCCTCCCGCCCTCACCGTCCTCCCTCACTCACCGTCCTCCCTCCCTCCTTCCCTCCCTCACTGTCCTCCCTCCCTCCCCGTCCTCTTTCCCTCCCTCCCTCCCCGTGCTCTTTCCCTCCCTCCCTCCCTCACCGTCCTCCCTCACCGTCCTCCCTCACTCACCGTCCTCACTTTCCCTCCCTCACCTTCCTCTCCCTCACCGTCCACCCTCCGTCCCTCACCATCCTCCCTCCCTCACCGTCCACCCTCCCTCACCGTCCACCCTCCCTCACCGTCCTCCCTCCCTCACCGTCCACCCTCCCTCCTCATCCTCTTCCCTCCCTCCCTCCCCGTCCTCTTCCCTCCCGCCCTCACCGTCCTCCCTCCCTCACCGTCCTCCCTCCGTCCTCCCTCCCTCCCTCACCCGTCCACCCTCCCTCCCTCACCGTCCTCCCTCCCTCACCGTCCACCCTCCCTCCCTCACACGTCCTCCCTCCCTCACCGTCCTCCTCCCCTCATCCGTCCACCCTCCCTCCTCACCGTCCACCCTCCCTCAACGTCCACCCTCCCTCCCTCCCATCACCCTCCCTCACCGTCCTCCCTCCCTCCCTCCCTCACCGTTCCTCCCTCCCTCCCCTCACCGTCCTCCCTCCATCACCCGTCCACCCTCCCTCCCTCACCGTCCTCCCTCCCTCACCGTCCTCCCTCACCGTCCACCCCCCCCTCCCTCACCGTCCTCCCTCCCTCACCGTCCTCCCTCACCGTCCACCCCTCCCTCCCTCACCGTCCTCCCTCCCTCACCGTCCTCCCTCCCTCACCGTCCTCCCTCCCTCACCGTCCTCCCATCATTATCTGTAGCTCACCGATGTGTCGGCAGATCCTGCCCACCAGTTTGCCCTTTCCCAGCTGGGTGACTCGGAGGGCTGCAGTCCCAGTGTCCTCCACTGAACAGCAGACGGCCATCGTTGGACACCACCAACACCTGGGTACTGAGATCTACCCCTGGGGCGAAGAGACCGCTGAGGAACCTCTGGGTTCTGCAGGAGGGAGGAGAGAGAGTCAAGAGAGGAGGTTGAGTAAACCTAGTAATGATTTACAATAATGGGCCTTTAACTGAAGGAAAAGAGAGGTTGTTGAAACCAAAATGTTTCTATAGTTGTGTCATGTTGATATAAACAAATGGTGATTTGTCCTTTAACATTTTCTAGCAGAAAGATGTTGTTTATCAATGAAAAGGAACTCAAGTGTTTCCCATTCAGACTAATCTCAATAAGACACGTGTTTATAGGACCAGAGCAGTTCTAACGCTCCAACCTCATAAAGCACAGACTTCTCCATCCATTTCAACTTGTGCTTTGAAGTCACATGAATAAAAGCACGCGGCTGAGCTGGGGACCAGATGGGATGGCTACACACTACACAGTGTGTGTCCCAAATGGAACACTGTGCCCTATTTAGCCCACTCCTTTTGACCAGAGCCCATAGGGTCCTGTAGGGCACTATATAGCGGATAGGGTGCCATTTGGGATGCAGAACACTGTGTGTGGTGGGGTCCTCCTTATCCTTCTCTCGGTGTTTAGAGTGGGATTTACTTTTTGTTGTCATTTCTTGGCAGGCATTCTGTAGGGCCACTAACTTACTTGGGATTGGCCACGGTGGGGTCCTTGGTGAAGGTGAAGTAGTTGGCGATGTTCTTATCGTAAGGCAGCCAGCTGTGGGTCCCAATCAGACCGTCAGAACTCACTGTCACCTACAGGGAAGGAAGAGAGCAGGGAGGGAGACAGTCAAAAGAAGCCCCATACTGCACTAGGGTTAAACAATTCTGGTAACTTTCCCCCCTGGGTTTCCTAGAAGTCCTGGTAAGAGCATTCCCAGACTCCTCCTCATTCCCAGACTCCCTCATTCCCAGACTCCTCCTCATTCCCAGACTCCTCCTCATTCCCAGACTCCTCCTCATTCCCAGACTCCTCCTCATTCCCAGACTCCTCCTCATTCCCAGACTCCTCCTCATTCCAGGAGTCTACCAACTGGGATTTCTGGTTGACCTGAGAAAGTTACCGGACTTGTGCAGCACCTCTGTATCTCTTCAACCAAGCAGAAAGGTTCAACACCTCTGTGTCTCTTCAACCAAGCAGAAAGGTCCAACACCTCTGTATCTCTTCAACCAAGCAGAAAGGTCCAACACCTCTGTATCTCTTCAACCAAGCAGAAAGGTCCAACACCTCTGTATCTCTTCAACCAAGCAGAAAGGTCCAACACCTCTGTATCTCTTCAACCAAGCAGAAAGGTCCAACACCTCTGTATCTCTTCAACCAAGCAGAAAGGTCCAACACCTCTGTATCTCTTCAACCAAGCAGAAAGGTCCAACACCTCTGTATCTCTTCAACCAAGCAGAAAGGTTCAAAACCTTTAGCACACCTTGTTGTGTGTGAATGTGCTGTTTCATGTAGTTGTGTGTGAATGTGTTGTTTCATATAGCTGTGTTGTGTGTGAATGTGTTGTTTCATATAGTTGTGTGTGAATGTGTTGTTTCATATAGTTGTGTCTGAATGTGTTGTTTCATATAGTTGTGTTGTGCGTGAGAGAGGCTGGTGTCAGTGAGGTATCCCTTCTCTAGTTTGTCTCTTTGTGTGTGTGTGAGTGAGTGAGTGAGTGAGTGAGTGAGTGAGTGAGTGAGTGAGAGAGTGAGAGAGTGAGAGAGTGAGTGAGTGAGTGAGTAATAACTTGGTGCGTATACAGTATTTGCCCTATATCACACATTAACAAGTGTGTATTAATACCATGTGTGAATTGGGAAAGTGTTTTTTGCAGATCCCCAGTCCCCCTGAGACACCCTGGGAGAGGGAGGTCACGGCCAGTCCCCCTGAGACACCCTGGGAGAGGGAGGTCACGGCCAGTCCCCCTGAGACACCCTGGGAGAGGGAGGTCACGGCCAGTCCCCCTGAGACACCCTGGGAGAGGGAGGTCACGGCCAGTCCCCCTGAGACACCCTGGGAGAGGGAGGTCACGGCCAGTCCCCCTGAGACACCCTGGGAGAGGGAGGTCACGGCCAGTCCCCCTGAGACACCCTGGGAGAGGGAGGTCACGGCCAGTCCCCCCGAGACACCCTGGGAGAGGGAGGTCACGGCCAGTCCCCCTGAGACACCCTGGGAGAGGGAGGTCACGGCCAGTCCCCCCGAGACACCCTGGGAGAGGGAGGTCACGGCCAGTCCCCCTGAGACATCCTGGGAGAGGGAGGTCACGGCCAGTCCCCCTGAGACACCCTGGGAGAGGGAGGTCACGGCCAGCGGCAGCCATTATCAACGGAGACTGTCCTGGAAATTCACTACTGAGAGAGATGTGGTCATTTCTTCAAACAATCATCTTGATTTAATATTGATTAACTACTGCAAATAAGAAGGCTGGTCGACCAACACTCCAACCGCTAGGCTACCTGCTGCCTGTGTGTGTGTGTGTGTGTGTGTGTGTGTGTGTGTGTGTGTTCTCACCAGTACGTCAGAGCCCTGGATGATAAAGGAGCGGTTCTGGTTCCTAGGAACCACCGCCTGGACCAGAGGTCGCCCATCACACACCACCTAGGAGCACACACACCACACCACAACACACCACACCACACATACACACACACATACACACACACACACGCACACACATGCACACGCACACACAATCAACATTTGAATACTGAAGTGGTAGACTACTAGAGAAAATATATGATCTTTATGATTCTAATGAAATATAGGAGAATGATTCCTCTCTTTACCTCCTTAAAAGGGCGTAGTTTGTCGAGCTGTTCAAACAGGTTGGGGGGTAGAGTGTCCATGCGGGCCTGCCTCCTAGATGCATTCTCTGATGACATACGAGGAGGGTGTGGCTCCTAATAAGAAAGAAAGAAAGAAAGAAAGAATGAAAGAAAGGAGCACACTGAGTCAGTCAATGTCCCACTGAGATACTAGCTATAGACAGACACCCAGACAGCTAGCTACAGACACCCAGACAGCTAGCTACAGACACCCAGACAGCTAGCTACAGACACCCAGACAGCTAGCTACAGACACCCAGACAGCTAGCTATAGACAGACACCCAGACAGCTAGCTACAGACACCCAGACAGCTAGCTACAGACACCCAGACAGCTAGCTACAGACACCCAGACAGCTAGCTACAGACACCCAGACAGCTAGCTACAGACACCCAAACAGCTAGCTACAGACAGACACCCAGACAGCTAGCTATAGACAGACACCCAGACAGCTAGCTATAGACACCCAGACAGCTAGCTACAGACAGACACCCAGACAGCTAGCTACAGACACCCAGACAGCTAGCTACAGACAGACACCCAGACAGCTAGCTACAGACAGACACCCAGACAGCTAGCTATAGACACCCAGACAGCTAGCTACAGACAGACACCCAGACAGCTAGCTATAGACAGACACCCAGACAGCTAGCTATAGACAGACACCCAGACAGCTAGCTATAGACAGACACCCAGACAGCTAGCTATAGACAGACACCCAGACAGCTAGCTATAGACAGACACCCAGACAGCTAGCTATAGACAGACACCCAGACAGCTAACTACAGACACCCAGACAGCTAGCTATAGACACCCAGACAGCTAGCTACAGACAGACACCCAGACAGCTAGCTACAGACACCCAGACAGCTAGCTATAGACACCCAGACAGCTAGCTACAGACAGACACCCAGACAGCTAGCTACAGACACCCAGACAGCTAGCTATAGACACCCAGACAGCTAGCTACAAACAGACACCCAGACAGCTAGCTACAGACAGACACCCAGAGAGCTAGCTATAGACAGACACCCAGACAGCTAGCTACAGACACCCAGACAGGGAGCTACAGACAGACACCCAGACAGGGAGCTACAGACAGACACCCAGACAGGGAGCTACAGACAGACACCCAGGCAGGGAACTACAGACAGACACCCAGACAGGGAGCAACAGACAGACACCCAGGCAGGGAGCTACAGACAGACACCCAGGCAGGGAGCTACAGACAGACACCCAGACAGGGAGCAACAGACAGACACCCAGACAGGGAGCTACAGACAGACACCCAGGCAGGGAACTACAGACAGACACCCAGACAGGGAGCTACAGACAGACACCCAGGCAGGGAACTACAGACAGACACCCAGGCAGGGAGCTACAGACAGACACCCAGGCAGGGAGCTACAGACAGACACCCAGGCAGGGCACTACAGACAGACACCCAGGCAGGGAGCTACAGACACCCAGACACTGATAAACAATGTCCTTCAGTCAAACACACACACACTCTACTCTCCAGACTCAATACAACCATTCCCTCTGGTTTATGGAGTGAGACTCTACATTGAGGGAGTGTTTAACAAATCAAGCAGGACTGTAAATGTAATGTGACAGGGGTCAGACCTTGAGAGAGAGAGAGAGAGAGGGAGACACACACACACACCTTGAGTAGTTGACAGGGCGTCTGTCCAAAGTTACTGATGATGCCCTCCAGGGCCTTGCGCTCCGTCTCATTGGCTATGGCGTCCAGGTCCACCGCACCTACACAAAATAACAGAATATAATAAATAGAACACAACAGACCAGAAAAGAACAACAGAATGGAACAGAACAGACCACAACAGACCAGAATATAACAGACCAGAAAAGAACAACAGAATGGAACAGAACAGACCAGAAAAGAACAACAGAATGGAACAGAACAGACCACAACAGACCAGAATATAACAGACCAGAATAGGACAGAACAGAATAGGACAGAACAGACCAGAAAAGAACAACAGAATGGAACAGAACAGACCAGAAAAGAACAACAGAATGGAACAGAACAGACCAGAAAAGAACAACAGAATGGAACAGAACAGACCAGAAAAGAACAACAGAATGGAACAGAACAGACCAGAATATAACAACAGAATGGAACACAACAGACCACAACAGACCAGAATATAACAGACCAGAATAGGACAGACCAGAATAGGACAGAACAGACCAGAAAAGAACAACAGAATGGAACAGAACAGACCACAACAGACCAGAATATAACAGACCAGAATAGGACAGAACAGAATAGGACAGAACAGACCAGAAAAGAACAACAGAATGGAACAGAACAGACCACAACAGACCAGAATAGGACAGAACAGAATAGGACAGAACAGAATAGGACAGAACAGACCAGAAAAGAACAACAGAATGGAACAGAACAGACCACAACAGACCAGAATAGGACAGAACAGAATAGGACAGAACAGAATGGAACAGAACAGACCAGAAAAGAACAACAGAATGGAACAGAACAGACCACAACAGACCAGAATATAACAGACCAGAATAGGACAGAACAGAATAGGACAGAACAGACCAGAAAAGAACAACAGAATGGAACAGAACAGACCACAACAGACCAGAATATAACAGACCAGAAAAGGACAGAACAGACCAGAAAAGAACAACAGAATGGAACAGAACAGACCAGAAAAGAACAACAGAATGGAACAGAACAGACCACAACAGACCAGAATATAACAGACCAGAATAGGACAGAACAGAATAGAACACAACAGACCAGAAAAGAACAACAGAATGGAACAGAACAGACCACAACAGACCAGAATATAACAGACCAGAATAGGACAGAACAGAATAGGACAGAACAGACCAGAAAAGAACAACAGAATGGAACAGAACAGACCACAACAGACCAGAATATAACAGACCAGAATAGGACAGAACAGAATAGGACAGAACAGACCAGAAAAGAACAACAGAATGGAACAGAACAGACCAGAATAGAACAGACCAGAATAGGACAGAACAGAATAGGACAGAACAGACCAGAAAAGAACAACAGAATGGAACAGAACAGACCACAACAGACCAGAATATAACAGACCAGAATAGGACAGAACAGAATAGGACAGAACAGACCAGAAAAGAACAACAGAATGGAACAGAACAGACCACAACAGACCAGAATATAACAGACCAGAATAGGACAGAACAGAATAGGACAGAACAGACCAGAAAAGAACAACAGAATGGAACAGAACAGACCACAACAGACCAGAATATAACAGACCAGAATAGGACAGAACAGAATAGGACAGAACAGAATAGGACAGAACAGACCAGAAAAGAACAACAGAATGGAACAGAACAGACCACAACAGACCAGAATATAACAGACCAGAATAGGACAGAACAGAATAGGACAGAACAGACCAGAAAAGAACAACAGAATGGAACAGAACAGACCACAACAGACCAGAATATAACAGACCAGAATAGGACAGAACAGAATAGGACAGAACAGACCAGAAAAGAACAACAGAATGGAACAGAACAGACCACAACAGACCAGAATATAACAGACCAGAATAGGACAGAACAGAATAGGACAGAACAGACCAGAAAAGAACAACAGAATGGAACAGAACAGACCACAACAGACCAGAATATAACAGACCAGAATAGGACAGAACAGAATAGGACAGAACAGAATAGGACAGAACAGACCAGAAAAGAACAACAGAATGGAACAGAACAGACCACAACAGACCAGAATATAACAGACCAGAATAAGACAGAACAGAATAGGACAGAACAGACCAGAAAAGAACAACAGAATGGAACAGAACAGACCACAACAGACCAGAATATAACAGACCAGAATAGGACAGAACAGAATAGGACAGAACAGACCAGAAAAGAACAACAGAATGGAACAGAACAGACCAGAATATAACAGACCAGAATAGGACAGAACAGACCAGAAAAGAACAACAGAATGGAACAGAACAGACCAGAATAGAACAGACCAGAATATAACAGACCAGAATAGGACAGAACAGACCAGAAAAGAACAACAGAATGGAACAGAACAGACCAGAATAGAACAGATCAGAATAGAACAGACCAGAATAGAACAGACCAGAATAGAACAGACCAGAATAGAACAGACCAGAATAGAACAGACCAGAATAGAACAGAATAGAACAGACCAGAATAGAATAGAACAGAATAGGACAGACCAGAATAGAACAGACCAGAATAGAATAGAACAGAATAGAATAGAACAGAATAGAACAGACCAGAATAGAACAGACCAGAATAGAACAGACCAGAATAGAACAGAACAGATCAGAATAGAACAGACCAGAATAGAATAGAACAGAATAGGACAGACCAGAATAGGACAGACCAGAATAGAACAGACCAGAATAGGACAGAACTCTATTGATAAGGAAATGTACCTAGTATACATTGTGGTGTCTGAGTGAGGATGGAGGGAAGAGCTCTCTCACCCATTCCTACTCCTCATATCACATTGGGCGAAGTTGAGAGTCTCAAATTGTACCCTTTTCAGTATATAGTGCACTACTTTAGACTAGGAGCCATAGGGCTTTGGTCCAAAGTAGTGACCTATATAGAGAATAGGGTGTAATTCGGGACTCTTCTCTCTCCATACCTTCATAGGTGCAGTAGTAGAAGACATTGAGAGCCTCCACCGCCTCCTCCCCTCTCTGCTTGCAGCCAAAGATCAGGTCAATCCACTCATGGAGGTGAGAGGAAACGTGTTCACACTCCTGCACCATATTAGGGGACAAATGCATTTGTACAAGGAAATGTATTAGATTACTTGATTAAAATGTGTCCAATCAGAGAGTGTAGCATGGCTGTGGGGGTTGCACCAGCGTTTCCCATAGATTATTTGTCCAGGTGGAAGGCCTCACCAGAGCTTTCCTGTGTTTCCTGATGAAGTCTTCTCTAGACAAGGCCCATTGTGGTAACAGAACATCAGTCACATTGTTCTGGGTCATCTGCAGACTGCCCAGGTCAAACCCTGCAGTAAACACACACAGAGACAGTCCATCCTTCCTCAGCTACGTAAACAGAGTGTCCAACAGTTGGTAGGGTATGAGGCTCTATGAAACACTACGACAGCCCATATTTCTGTTGTGTTGATATACTGTGTAAGGAATGACTTGTGAATAGGAATTAACATAACATCGTTGCATTCCCCTTAGGATGCTTTCATAAATACACCCTGGAAATCTGGTTTGACAGTTCCCAGAGTACACTTTGACACTCCAGAGTGAGTTCGCTAACACAGCCTTAGTCTTCCTCATGTGAAGGGAACACAGCCCTAGTCTTCCTCATGTGAAGGGAACACAGCCTTAGTCTTCCTCATGTGAAGGGAACACAGCCTTAGTCTTCCTCATGTGAAGGGAATACAGCCCTAGTCTTCCTCATGTGAAAGGAACACAGCCCTAGTCTTCCTCATGTGAAGGGAACACAGCCCTAGTCTTCCTCATGTGAAGGGAACACAGCCTTAGTCTTCCTCATGTGAAGGGAACACAGCCCTGGTCTTCCTCATGTGAAGGGAACACAGCCCTGGTCTTCCTCATGTGAAGGGAACACAGCCCTAGTCTTCCTCATGTGAAGGGAACACAGCCCTAGTCTTCCTCATGTGAAGGGAACACAGCCTTAGTCTTCCTCATGTGAAGGGAACACAGCCCTGGTCTTCCTCATGTGAAGGGAACACAGCCCTAGTCTTCCTCATGTGAAGGGAACACAGCCTTAGTCTTCCTCATGTGAAGGGAACACAGCCTTAGTCTTCATCATGTGAAGGGAACACAGCCTTACTCTTCCTCATGTGAAGGGAACACAGCCTTACTCTTCCTCATGTGAAGGGAACACAGCCTTAGTCTCCCCTCATGTGAAGGGAACACAGCCTTAGTGCTACTCACCGTTGATGTTCTGCAGGAACTCTGGAAAGTAGAAGAACTCCGGGATGAGCTCCTTGACATCAGCGGGACTCTCCATGCGAGCCTGCCAGGCTGCTGCTACAGAGTGGAACTGACGGTCTGCACAGTCAAACCTGCAACACACACGGCCAGGAACCACACTGTTCAAATGTAACACACACGGCCAGGAACCAAACTGTTCAACTGTAACACACACGGCCAGGAACCACACTGTTCAAATGTACCACACACGGCCAGGTACCACACTGTTCAAATGTAACACACACGGCCAGGAACCACACACGGCCAGGAACCACACTGTTCAAATGTACCACACACGGCCAGGAACCACACTGTTCAAATGTACCACACATGGCCAGGAACCACACTGTTCAAATGTAACACACACGGCCAGGTACCACACTGTTCAAATGTAACACACACGGCCAGGAACCACACTGTTCAAATGTACCACACACGGCCAGGAACCACACTGTTCAAATGTACCACACACGGCCAGGAACCACACTGTTCAAATGTACCACACACGGCCAGGAACCACACTGTTCAAATGTACCACACACGGCCAGGAACCACACTGTTCAAATGTAACACACACGGCCAGGAACCACACTGTTCAAATGTACCACACACACTTTGAAGTGTTAGGTTAATATGTTACACCCTCATAAAACTTCAAACACCACCACACTCCCTTCCACAGCTCCATACACCCTGATACACACTTGCGTCTTCAAACAACCCAAACAACCCAATATACACACACCCTTGCTGTACCTACAGCAGGGGTGTGGATGAGGAGGGTAGTGAAGGGTTACTGTACCTACAGCTGGATGAGGAGGGTAGTGAAGGGTTACTGTACCTACAGCTGGATGAGGAGGGTAGTGAAGGGTTACTGTACCTACAGCTGGATGAGGAGGGTAGTGAAGGGTTACTGTACCTACAGCTGGATGAGGAGGGTAGTGAAGGGTTACTGTACCTACAGCTGGATGAGGAGGGTAGTGAAGGGTTACTGTACCTACAGCTGGATGAGGAGGGTAGTGAAGGGTTACTGTACCTACAGCTGGATGAGGAGGGTAGTGAAGGGTTACTGTACCTACAGCTGGATGAGGAGGGTAGTGAAGGGTTACTGTACCTACAGCAGGGGTGTGGATGAGGAGGGTAGTGAAGGGTTACTGTACCTACAGCTGGATGAGGAGGGTAGTGAAGGGTTACTGTACCTACAGCTGGATGAGGAGGGTAGTGAATGGTTACTGTACCTGCAGCTGGATGAGGAGGGTAGTGAAGGGTTACTGTACCTACAGCTGGATGAGGAGGGTAGTGAAGGGTTACTGTACCTACAGCTGGATGAGGAGGGTAGTGAAGGGTTACTGTACCTACAGCTGGATGAGGAGGGTAGTGAAGGGTTACTGTACCTACAGCTGGATGAGGAGGGTAGTGAAGGGTTACTGTACCTGCAGCTGGATGAGGAGGGTAGTGAAGGGTTACTGTACCTACAGCTGGATGAGGAGGGTAGTGAAGGGTTACTGTACCTACAGCTGGATGAGGAGGGTAGTGAAGGGTTACTGTACCTGCAGCTGGATGAGGAGGGTAGTGAAGGGTTACTGTACCTACAGCTGGATGAGGAGGGTAGTGAAGGGTTACTGTACCTACAGCTGGATGAGGAGGGTAGTGAAGGGTTACTGTACCTACAGCTGGATGAGGAGGGTAGTGAAGGGTTACTGTACCTACAGCTGGATGAGGAGGGTAGTGAAGGGTTACTGTACCTACAGCTGGATGAGGAGGGTAGTGAAGGGTTACTGTACCTACAGCTGGATGAGGAGGGTAGTGAAGGGTTACTGTACCTACAGCTGGATGAGGAGGGTAGTGAAGGGTTACTGTACCTACAGCTGGATGTGGAGGGTAGTGAAGGGTTACTGTACCTACAGCTGGATGTGGAGGGTAGTGAAGGGTTACTGTACCTGCCACTCTGCAGCTGGATGTGGAGGGTAGTGAAGGGTTACTGTACCTACAGCTGGATGAGGAGGGTAGTGAAGGGTTACTGTACCTGCAGCTGGATGTGGAGGGTAGTGAAGGGTTACTGTACCTACAGCTGGATGAGGAGGGTAGTGAAGGGTTACTGTACCTACAGCTGGATGAGGAGGGTAGTGAAGGGTTACTGTACCTACAGCTGGATGAGGAGGGTAGTGAAGGGTTACTGTACCTACAGCTGGATGAGGAGGGTAGTGAAGGGTTACTGTACCTACAGCTGGATGAGGAGGGTAGTGAAGGGTTACTGTACCTACAGCTGGATGAGGAGGGTGGTGAAGGGTTACTGTACCTGCCACTCTGCAGCTGGATGTGGAGGGTAGTGAAGGGCTCCATACGGATCATGTAGTGCATGACTCCTGCAGCGTTAGAGTAGTGTGTTCCATAGTGGAACTTATCTATGGTGCCCGTTGAGTCCTCAAAGCTCTCATACCTGATCAGACAAGACACAATGATTCAAATGGTACCCTGCATTAACAGGAACAATAATGAAGTCAACATGAAACACAGGCAGTAACACAGTGTATTTGTGGAGCACGTAGGCTGTGTATAATACTGGTCATTATAAAACAGAATGAATTCAGATCACACAACACATATACTAGGATGAGCTTGGTGTTTAAACAGAACTGGAGATGATCTGGTCTGCGTCCCAAAGCATCATCTTCCCTACATAGTGGATCTACCTTTTGACCAGAGCCACCTATTCCCTGGTTATAAATAGTGACCTAGTGTACATAGGAAACTGGGTGCCATTTGGGACACAACCCTGGAGTTCTCTGTGCGAGGTTACTGCAGTACTCACTTCTCCCTGACGTTCTGTGCGTGGCGGGGGTTGACTACTCCCATGGGTTTGGACAGGTCTCTGAACACGGCTGGGTTCTCCAGGTCCAGATCTGGAGAGGTGTAGTCACTCAGCACCCATGGGAACTGGACCCAACCCAACCCAGGGACACCATTAGATTAGACTGGACTACAGCATGAATGCTGTTCGCTCATTTGTTCCTGCATTCATGATTCATTTGTTTGTTTATTCTTCTGTTCATTCATTCATTCATAGATTCAATGATTCATTCGTTTGTTGATTCTTCTGTTCATTCATTCATTCATAGATTCAATGATTCATTCGTTTGTTGATTCTTCTGTTCATTGATTCTTCTGTTTATTCATTTCATTCCTTCCTCCCTCCCTGGTTTACGGGACAGGGACTTACCACAGGGTACTGAGACAGGTCGTTGTAGGTACGTCCAGAGATGGTGTTCAGTTGCATCAGATATTCAAAGTTGGAAATCTCTCTGCATACCCATCTCTAATGACAAACACAAACAGTTAGCTTCCTCTCTGCATACCCATCTCTATTGACAAAACACAAACAGTTAGCTTCCTCTCTGCATACCCATCTCTAATGACAAAACACAAACAGTTAGCTTCCTCTCTGCATACCCATCTCTAATGACAAAACACAAACAGTTAGCTTCCTCTCTACATACCCATCTCTAATGACAAACAAACAGTTAGCTTCCTCTTAGTTTAGTTGACATGTTTGACATCATCATCTGAGACTCAATCATTAAGATGTTACTGAGGTAGTAGGCTGAGGTAGTAGGCTGAGGCAGTAGGCTGAGGCAGTAGGCTGAGGCAGTAGGCTGAGGCAGTAGGCTGAGGCAGTAGGCTGAGGTAGTAGGCTGTGGTAGTAGGCTGAGGTAATAGGTCCTTACCGAATCAATAGTTATCTGTGTAACACACAGGTTGCATCCCAAACGGCACCCTACTCCCTACATAGGGAATAGAGTCCCATTTGTGATGCAGACAGAGTTAACAGATTTACCTGTGTGAGTCCAGAAGCCTTGAGGAGCTCCTGAGGAGAGCGGGAGCCGAAATAGAAGAGGTTGGGGGGCCGCAGCCCCAGGATCCTAGAGTACACCATGTTCCTCACCTGGGGAGGGAGGTCGGGGTCAGGTTATACATGTCTCTTACACTGATATGTCCTTTTCAAATCACTTCACATTATCATTAGTGTCAAATAATGATACAATTCCACATCTTATTACAGGTATTGGGATCAACACTGTGGTACAAAGACAGTGGTGGCTGGTTCCACGTTAAATCGGAGGACGTGGCTCGGCTGGAAACGGCATGGTATCAGCCACAACAAAGGCATGGTTTCCTTGTGTTTGATACCAATACATTGACTCTATTCCAGCCATTACTGGGAGCCATATTCCCCTCATTAGCCTTCACTGTACTAAGGCCTCAGGCCCTTGAATCTAGCAGTTAGACTAGAGACACACCTTCTTCTTGAAGTTGATGAAGTAGTGTGACTGGTCGATGAAGAACAGCTCCACAGCAGAGCGACGCAGGTTGTAGCGTCTCAGGTGCACCTCTCTCAGCTGAGACAGGGGCCGCTTGAAATCAAAACCAATTCCTGGATCGATAGAAGTTTGTCAACAACAACTCTTTCAGATTCAATTGTATCATGATGTCAGCAGTGACTGTTGTTTACTGTGACTGGGGAATGATGCATACACAAAGACAGATCCTCTGGTCAGATGAAGCCTGGTTCTGGACTAAGAAGCCTGGTGAATGGAGAATCTCCATTGATATACCTTTACCGGTCTCAGACTAGATTTAATCTGTGTCTGGGAAACTGCCCCATAGTGTTCATTGCCAGACGTCTTTATGTCCTCACCCTCTTCCGTCTCCTCCTTCTCGCTGCTGGCGTCGTAGAAGTACAGGTGATGTGTGGTGACCTCCAGCCGACCCGGAACCACCGCCACGATGGTGATGAGCTCACAGTCCTCCGACAGAACCAGCTTCTCCTTCTGACTGTCGTCCTCCCCCTCCACCCCCCTGAGGAACCGTTAGAGAAAAGACATGTATCAGATGAATATTTCACCACTAGCATTTCTGATTCAACTAACCAAGGGCTTGCTGATTATTTTACTAGTTGAATCAGGTCACTGGTTCTGAGGTTGATATGGGGAGTGGGTAGGGGGGTGGAGATCAAATCACTCACTTATTGTCCAGAAAGACAATGTCCTCTTCTCCTAACTGGTCATCCTCCATGTCACTCACTTTGGCCTCCTTGGCAACAGCCAATGGGAGGGGTTCTGAACTGCGAGGACTATCAGCTCCTGATGTGGAGAGATGCAGACAGACAATACATTCTACTGAACCTGAGCACACTCTCACAGACCTATATTACCTGAGCATACTCTCACAGACCTATATTACCTGAGCACACACTCACAGACCTATATTATCTGAGCACACACTCATAGACCTATATTACCTGAACACACACTCACAGACCTATATTACCTGAGCACACACTCACAGACCTATATTACCTGAGCACACTCTCACAGACCTATATTACCTGAGCACACTCTCACAGACCTATATTACCTGAACACACACTCACAGACCTATATTACCTGAACACACACTCACAGACCTATATTACCTGAACACACACTCACAGACCTATATTACCTGAGCACACACTCACAGACCTATATTACCTGAGCACACACTCACAGACCTATATTACCTGAGCACACACTCACAGACCTATATTACCTGAGCACACACTCACAGACCTATATTACCTGAGCACACACTCACATACCTATATTACCTGAGCACACACTCATAGACCTATATTACCTGAACACACACTCACAGACCTATATTACCTGAGCACACACTCACAGACCTATATTACCTGAGCACACACTCACAGACCTATATTACCTGAACACACACTCACAGACCTATATTACCTGAACACATACTCACAGACCTATATTACCTGAACACACACTCACAGACCTATATTACCTGAACACACACTCACAGACCTATATTACCTGAACACACACTCACAGACCTATATTACCTGAGCAGAGATTCAGGATGATAACTCTTTTTTTTCCTGATGTTGTGAAGCTTAATGCCAAACGAATTCCCCAATCTTAGGAAAATAAAGGTCTTCTAATCTAATGTTACCTGAACACAGATTTGTAAAACACAGCAGTGTCCGGAGCTAACCTGCACACGAAAACAGATCACCTACCAATTTACATTGGAAACTTGCTTCTGCTCAACAAAAGCAATTAACTGAAATCTGTTAGACATGGCTATGACATCATAACTGGGCGAAGCACATAAAGTCCTCCTAACATGCGATGTATAGTTGTCATCTCATAAGGCGTACCCATGTTGTCTCTGAAGGCGCTGGCTTCCTGGTGATTGTCGTACTGGTAGTTAGGCACTAGTTTCAGACGCATCTTAGAGTACGTCTCCGCGCTGGACAACTTCCATTTCACCTCTAGTGGGACTCTTGAGGTACAAATCACAGTAGATTCCAGTCAGGCACAAAGCACCACAACAAAGCTTACAACATATGATGACATTAGTAGTCGAGTCCATCTGGTGCAGGGCAAAGCTCCCATTATATGTTGATCTAGGGTCAGTTTTGCACTTTAACCGCTAATGGTTAAAGGAGTTGTTCACTATTTTACAACATGATGTTAGATGGTTCCTCACCTTGAAAGTAGCCTATGAGCCAGGAGAAACAGTCATTAGAAACCTAAGCTAACTTTAGCAACCGCTAGCTAAAAATCAATGGAAGTGATGGGGGGGTGAGCATGTTTATCTTTTACATGGCCAAATCATCTTAAAGTAACATCAAACCAAATATGGAGTTGATGTCAGGTGACTTGGACAGTATTTGTTTCTAAACATGCCCCCATCACGTCCATTGATTTGTAGCTAGCAGTGGCTAAAGTTAGCTGAAGTTTGAAAAGGGTTGATTAAAGATAACTGCACCATAAGTTTCTCCTGGCCCAAAGACTACTTTCAGGGTGAGGAACCAGCTAACGTCATGTTGTAAAATAATGAACTACTCCTTTAATGTTAGGACATGGGGAAGGTAACCAGAGCCTAGATATATACACCTTACTATGGAATAGGGTGCCATTAGCCCTATGGGCCTTGGTCAAAAGTAGATCACTATATAGGGAATTGGGTGCCATTAGCCCTATGGGCCTTGGTCAAAAGTAGATCACTATATAGGGAATAGGGTGCCATTAGCCCTATGGGCCTTGGCCAAAAGTAGATCACTATATAGGGAATAGGGTGCCATTTGGGACGGATCCATAGGTATAGATAGGATAGAGTCAGACCTGTGTGCCCAGGCCCCTCTCTCGCTGGTGAGCAGCCTGCGGAGGGACTCCCAGTGGCGCCACACTACTCCTTGCTGGCCGGAGCTCTGTTTCTGACCACTGTGGTAACGGCTGTTTTCACTGCGGACCCGCCTCAGGTACGGGTCCACTATCACCTCCTGTAAGAGCACGCACAGTCCCCATGAGCACGCACGAACACGCACACACACAGATATCCCTGTAGATTAGTGACCAATCAGCAATACGAGCACAAACCAAGTTGTACTGGGCTGATAATCCACTGCTTCAGAATACTCCAGATCACCACAATATAATGAAGACAGTATAACTAGCTGAACAAAAACAACTTTCAAGGCACATAATATTGACTTGATATTATTAATGTCATAATGGAGGTTATGTCATAATGGAGGTTATGTCATAATGGAGGACAGTGGGCTGTACTATGACCTCATAAGAGTACCAGGCCTGCTAGTAGCATAGTTTACCTGGAACTTGTCTTTGCTGTAGGTCTTCTCTTTGTCCCGCCGTATGGCAGTGCTCATCAGGTCATCAAAGCACGAGTTCCAGAAGTTAGACATGAGGTCATGACTCTTCCCAAACTGATCCAGTTCATACTGCTCCATGGTGGGCTGCACCTACACATTACATACAGTAATGTTACACACTACCTACACATTACATACACACATTATATACAGTAATGTTATATACTACCTATACATTATATACACACATTATATACAGTAATGTTATATACTACCTATACATTATATACACACATTATATACAGTAATGTTATATACTACCTATACATTATATACAGTAATGTTATATACTACCTATACATTATATACAGTAATGTTATATACTACCTATACATTATATACAGTAATGTTATATACTACCTATTGAATGAACTGAATGCATTCAACTGAAATGTGTCTTCTGCATTTAACCCAGCCCCTCTGACTCAGACTGGGAGCAAAGGTCAAAACTGGGCTCTACTGCCAGATCTATGACATTCTCTATTTACAAGATATCTAAACAAAACAGATGTGTGATTATTCACCGTCACACATATTTATAATAAATCCTCAGCTAAACCAAGTGGGTAGACGTCTGTTTGGCTTCATATCCTCAAACCTCTTGGTCTGCTAGGTGACTTCTCTTCCATTAAATTCACACGGTAAATACAAGGAAAGCGTTCCGATTCTGTTCTTCTAACCTGGGAGAGAAGACACTGTCCTGGACAAAATCCTGGCCTTCCATCCACGTAGATTAAGAGGTAAATAATGAGAGGAGGACAAGAGAACACTGAACAGACAGATTATCTGTCCCTGGTTTAGTTTTCACTCTGAGGCAGAAAGGAGGATGTGACATCAGCCTGTCTAGAAACACTAGCCTGAGAGAAGAGACAAAACGTCAACACCGCGTTTAGTAGTAGAACCTACGGACTCAGTTTAGTTTCTGAACTAAAGAAGAGAAGAGACAAAACGTCAACACCGCGTTTAGTAGTAGAACCTACGGACTCAGCTTAGTTTCTGAACTAAAGAAGAAAAGAGACAAAACGTCAACACCGCATTTAGTAGAAGAACCTACGAACTCAGTTTAGTTTCTGAACTAAAGAGAGAAGTGTACAAGCTAATGTTTTTAGCCTGTCCAGGAACTACTGAGGGAAATGAGCTGTCCAACATACTTGACTGTATGTTTGTTTACTCCATGTGTAACTCTGTGTTGTTGTTTGTGTCACACTGCTTTGCTTTATCTTGGCCAGGTCGCAGTTGTAAATGAGAACTTGTTCCCAACTGGCCTACCTGGTTAAATAAATAAATATATATATATTTTTAAATACGACACTGTCTGAGACGTTGACTATAATCCATTGTCCATAACCTGTGTGGTCCATCCGTTACAACACACATGTATACCAGAGTCGGCGTGGGTTTGAATCCGTCCCACTGCCCTTTCACTCACCCTTCCCTGTCTTTCAAACAGTTTACTATCGCTTCAATACAAAAAGCCAAATTAAAGTAGTGGGACTGACCCAGTCCTTAAAAAAATACCTTTATTGTTAATTGTCCGTGTGAAATAAATCACGTCCCAAATGGCTTCCATGGTGACGAAGGCTGTGTGATGTTGTGATTCTGGATGGTCAGATAGCGAGCAACAAGCTGTCATATGGGGAATCGTAGGTGGCTCGTTTCAGCTCATTTCGGCTCGTTTCAGCTCATTTCAGCTGGTTTCAGCTGGTTTCAGCTCGTTTCAACTCGTTTCAACTAGTTTTAAGTTGTTCTTGATACCATGTTCTGTTTTGACGTGTTTGACTGATGTCATGTCTATGCTAATATGGCTCAAGTTCCTTAGCTAGCTAACCTACAACTGCAACTATAGATTTTAGAAACAAAAGAGCTCCTTGTGCTCATATATTCAGTTTCAATAAACACTGAGATGAAATATAGTTTACATGTTGTTAACAATCTAAGCCGACCCCGTCTGTTTGGCCCCACCCAGAGTTTCGCAACCGTTGGTTTTGTTGCTAAACAACCAACCCGTCTGTAAGGCCCTGGTCAAATGTAGTGCACTATATAGGGAATAGTGTGCCATTTGGGATACAGCCTATATAAAGAAGAAGATAGATGAAGGTTGAGTGGTACTGACGTGGCGTTGGTAGAAGTCCAGCCACTCTACTGTGTGGCTGTAGCTCTGGAGGTCCTGGGCGAAGGTGGGGCTGCCGTTGGTGACTGGCAGGCTGGGCAGCAGGCCGTGCAGGGTCACGGGGTCAGCGTGTTGGTCCAGGAGGGTACGCACGATGGGCACCAGCTGAGAAAAGGTCTCCGTGTGTCCTCCGTTGGGGCCCGCCTAAAAATAAAAAACACCTTACTGTTGTACTTGTCTTTCTTACACTAGCAGTCGTACTTGTCTTTATTTACTAGTGTAAAGCCGGTGATAAGAATGGAAACACCAGAATAACAGATGTCAATATGTTCTCACAGTAAAAGGTCTCTCACGAGCACCGACTTCGCAAATAGCTGCTTTATTGAGGAACGTTTTAATTGCAATGACGATGTATGTGGTCGTCTTACCTACTTTAGTTGAATGCATTAACTAAGTCTCTCTGGACGTCTGCTAAAATGACAGAAATGTCCAACGTAAATGTACCTCCATTACCCCGCCGGGCCACAGGGGGGCACCTAGTCGCCCCAGCAGGAAGCAAACCTCGTCCCAGCCCAGAGACAGAACTGTCTGTAGGAGGCTGTGGAGTTTAACGCAGGCCATTACAGACACCTGGGGAGAGAGGGAAGGGAGAGAGACAGAGACACAGAGGGAGAAACAGAGAGACACAGAGGGAGAAAGAGAGACACAGAGGGAGAAACAGAGAGACACAGAGAGAGAAACAGAGAGAGACACAGAGGGAGAAACAGAGAGAGACACAGAGGGAGAAACAGAGAGAGACACAGAGGGAGAAACAGAGAGAGACACAGAGAGAGACACAGAGAGAGACACAGAGAGAGAGAAATTCTTTGGTCAAAAAGCAAATTAGGCTCCACTTCAAAATTATTCTCACAGGTCTTAAAATCAACAGAAGTCCTAGTAAATGTTTCATCAGGACACAAACCTAATAGTATTATTCCTCAGCAGATGTATTTTTAAAGTGGGGTACTAATACTAACAACACACACAACAACAATTCAAGTGGATGGAAAAAGCTTTGCTCCTTCAAAAAAGAAATAAACAAATCCCAACACTTAAAGGACCATTTTGGACCATTTATTTATGACCACTTGATACTACTCCTACAGGAGTGCAAAATAGCACCCCATTCCCTACATAGTGCACTACCTCTGACCAGAAAGTGATGCACTATGTAGGGAACAGGGTACCATTTGGGATGCACACCAACAGTAGTTATAACTCAGAGAAGAGCTGCCCCCGTCCTACACAACACTCCTCGTTAGGAATGCTAGCTATGTTCTCTGTGCACTGATAGATAACCATAGAAGGACTGGTGTTCTAAACACACCTTCCTCTCAAAAGGTCTAACCTTTATTTGATAGTAAATGTGTACTGACAGACAGAGCATTGGGATTGGTCCCACGGCATTTGGAGTTTAAACTTTCAAACCCACGCGTTGACTTATGCCCTCAATGGATGTAGTTTGGAGAAAGAAGTTGTTTCCCCAAATAGCACCCTATTCCACCCCTATCTCAGCCTATGGGCTCTGGTCAAAAGTAGTACACTATATAGTGAATAGGGAGCCATTCGGCATGCAAGCCAGAGTTTGAGCCAGTCTAGTTTGGCTAGAGGGAGGTGGGCGTAGTGTAACATAGGTGACTGACCTGTGAGTCCTGTTGCTGGATGTAGCCGGTGATGATGCGCAGGCCGATCTGAGCCATCTCTCTGAGCTCCAGAGCCCCGGGGGTACCAGGGGTGCTGTGCCACGCCTGTAGTCTGTCCAGGAGGTTCACCACCCCCTCAAAGATCTACAACAACAACACACCTGTTAACAGTCTACAACACATTTTCATTCAATTCAATTCCCACGAGGGGCAATTATGTAGGCAAGAGTGCAGATACGTGAAAACAACATAACAGTGACTCAATTCTCAAGACTGGGTTACCACACAGTTAAATGATATAGCTAGAACTACTATTCAAAACATCCTTCAAAACAGTAGCCAAGCTAAAGCCAACACGCATCCACTGACATTAAACACACACATTCACGATTACAGGAAGTAGCTGTGCTGTTAATACATGTAACTACATGTAATCTAAAATGTAATCTACCTAATCCCAGAATATGTATTATTTACCATGAGAGGACCATAAACAATAACTAGTAATGCTGCATACTACAAGAAAGGTTCAATCTCACCTTTCTGGGAAAAAATAGTTATACATTGCTGAGATGAAGTAACTTTTGAGCTCAAATACACAGTACAAATATTATACAAATATTGAAAATATGAAATATTTTATGACGTATTTCCTATTCAATAAAACTGTAATGAATAAGGCTTGAAATGACTTATACGCTTTCTAAATATAGTATAATCAGATTATAAGACTTACAGAAAACGTTTGACCTCTGTCATTGCCAACAAAAGGTATATAACAAAGTATTGAGATAAACTTTTGTTATTGACCAAAAACTTATTTTCCACCATAATTTGCAAATAAATTCATAAAAAATCCTACAATGTGATTTTCTGGATTTTTTTTCTCTCATTTTGTCTGTCATAGTTGAAGTGTACCTATGATGAAAATTACAGGCCTCTCTCATCTTTTTAAGTGGGAGAATTTGCACAATTGGTGGCTGACTAAATACTTTTTTGCCCCACTGTATATGGTGCCATTTGAGATGCAGACAACGTGTGGAGCATGGTGCAGTACTGTACCTTCTCGCTCCACAGGGCCTGGTTGTCTGTTCCCTCTGAGAAGAGGAAGTCCTGGAGCAGCCTGAGGAGACGCAGCAGACTGGGGAAGTATGGTAGAGAGACACCCTGAGAGTCCCTCAGGTCTGACAGAGAAGACTCCAGCATCATCTCTAACAGACTGAGAGATAGAAACGCAGCAGAAAGGAGGGAGGGAGAATAGCCAGTCAACATTTAACTAGCCAGTCAACATTTCTTTTAATTTTTTAATTTTACCTTTATTTAACCAGGTAGGCAAGTTGAGAACAAGTTCTCATTTACAATTGCGACCTGGCCAAGATAAAGCAAAGCAGTTCGACAGATAAAACGACACAGAGTTACACATGGAGTAAAAACAAACATACAGTCAATAATGCAGTATAAACAAGTCTATATACAATGTGAACAAATGAGGTGAGAAGGGAGGTAAAGGCAAAAAAGGCCATGATGGCAAAGTAAATACAATATAGCAAGTAAAATACTGGAATGGTAGTTTTGCAATGGAAGAATGTGCAAAGTAGAAATAAAAATAATGGGGTGCAAAGGAGCAAAATAAATAAATTAATTAAAATTAAATACAGTTGGGAAAGAGGTAGTTGTTTGGGCTAAATTATAGGTGGGCTATGTACAGGTGCAGTAATCTGTGAGCTGCTCTGACAGTTGGTGCTTAAAGCTAGTGAGGGAGATAAGTGTTTCCAGTTTCAGAGATTTTTGTAGTTCGTTCCAGTCATTGGCAGCAGAGAACTGGAAGGAGAGGCGGCCAAAGAAAGAATTGGTTTTGGGGGTGACTAGAGAGATATACCTGCTGGAGCGTGTGCTACAGGTGGGAGATGCTATGGTGACCAGCGAGCTGAGATAAGGGGGGACTTTACCTAGCAGGGTCTTGTAGATGACATGGAGCCAGTGGGTTTGGCGACGAGTATGAAGCGAGGGCCAGCCAACGAGAGCGTACAGGTCGCAATGGTGGGTAGTATATGGGGCTTTGGTGATAAAGCGGATTGCACTGTGATAGACTGCATCCAATTTGTTGAGTAGGGTATTGGAGGCTATTTTGTAAATGACATCGCCAAAGTCGAGGATTGGTAGGATGGTCAGTTTTACAAGGGTATGTTTGGCAGCATGAGTGAAGGATGCTTTGTTGCGAAATAGGAAGCCAATTCTAGATTTAACTTTGGATTGGAGATGTTTGATATGGGTCTGGAAGGAGAGTTTACAGTCTAACCAGACACCTAAGTATTTGTAGTTGTCCACGTATTCTAAGTCAGAGCCGTCCAGAGTAGTGATGTTGGACAGACGGGTAGGTGCAGGTAGCGATCGGTTGAAGAGCATGCATTTAGTTTTACTTGTATTTAAGAGCAATTGGAGGCCACGGAAGGAGAGTTGTATGGCATTGAAGCTTGCCTGGAGGGTTGTTAACACAGTGTCCAAAGAAGGGCCGGAAGTATACAGAATGGTGTCGTCTGCGTAGAGGTGGATCAGGGACTCACCAGCAGCAAGAGCGACCTCATTGATGTATACAGAGAAGAGAGTCGGTCCAAGAATTGAACCCTGTGGCACCCCCATAGAGACTGCCAGAGGTCCGGACAGCAGACCCTCCGATTTGACACACTGAACTCTATCAGAGAAGTAGTTGGTGAACCAGGCGAGGCAATTTAACTAGCCAGTTAACATTTAGGGCTACATTTTGCTCAACCAAAACAGCACAGAACCGAAAAAAAGTTTATTTCTGTGGTTGATGTGAGTAAGACCATTAAACAGGTTAACGTTCACAAGGCCGCAGAGCCAGACTGATTACCAGGATGCATACTCTGAGCAAGCACCAACCAACTGGCAAGTGTCTTCACTGACATGTTCAACCTCTACCTGACCCAGTAATACCTACATGTTTCCAGTAGACCACCATAGTCCCTGTGCCCAAGAACGCCAAGGTAACCTGCCTAAATGACTATCGCCACGTAGCACTCACATTTTTAGCCAAGAAATGCTTTGAAAGGCTGGTCATGGTTCAGATCAACACAATCACCCCTGGACCCACTTTAATTCACATACCGCCCCAACATACCTCCAAGCTCATCACTAAGCTAAGGACCCTGGGACTAAACACCTCCCTCTACAACTGGATCCTGGACTTCCTGACGGGCCGCCCCCCAGGTGGTAAGGGTAGGTAACAACACATCCGCCACACTGACACCCTACTGTACTCCCTGTTCACCCACGACTGCCTTGCCACACACGACTCAAACACCATCATTACCTTTTCTGACGACACGACGGTGGTCGACCTGATCACCGACGATGATGATGAGACAGCCTATAGGGAGGTCAGTGACCTGGCAGTGTGGTATCAGGACAACAAAATCTCCCTCAACGTCTGCAAGACAAATGAGCTGATCTCTGAATACAGGAAACAGAGGGCCGAGCACGCCCCCATCTACCTCGATGTGGCTGTGGTTGAGCGGGTCGAGAGCTCCAAGGTTCCTCTGTGTCCACGTCACTAAGGAATTAACATGGACCACACACACCCACACAGTCATGAAGAAGGCAAGACAACGCCTCTTCCCCCTCAGGAGGCGGTAAAGATGTGTCATGAAGAAGGTACGACAACGCCTCTTCCCCCTCAGGAGGCACGACAACGCCTCTTCCCCCTCAGAAGGCACGACAATGCCTCTTCCCCCTCAGAAGGCACGACAACGCCTCTTCCCCGTCAGGAGGCGGTAAAGATGTGTCATGAAGAAGGCACGACAACGCCTCTTCCCCCTCAGGAGGCGGTAAAGATGTGTCATGAAGGAGGCACGACAACGCCTCTTCCCCCTCAGGAGGCGGTAAAGATGTGTCATGAAGAAGGTACGACAACGCCTCTTCCCCCTCAGGAGGCACGACAACGCCTCTTCCCCCTCAGGAGGCACGACAATGCCTCTTCCCCCTCAGAAGGCACGACAACGCCTCTTCCCCCTCAGGAGGCGGTAAAGATGTGTCATGAAGAAGGCACGACAACGCCTCTTCCCCCTCAGGAGGCGGTAAAGATGTGTCATGAAGAAGGCACGACAACGCCTCTTCCCCCTCAGGAGGCGGTAAAGATGTGTCATGAAGAAGGCACGACAACGCCTCTTCCCCCTCAGGAGGCGGTAAAGATGTGTCATGAAGAAGGCACGACAACGCCTCTTCCCCCTCAGGAGGCGGTAAAGATGTGTCATGAAGAAGGCACGACAACGCCTCTTCCCCCTCAGGAGGCGGTAAAGATGTGTCATGAAGAAGGCACGACAACGCCTCTTCCCCCTCAGGAGGCGGTAAAGATGTGTCATGAAGAAGGTACAACGACGCCTCTTCCCCCCAGGAGGCGGTAAAGATGTGTCATGAAGAAGGCATGACAACGCCTCTTCCCCCTCAGGAGGCACGACAACGCCTCTTCCCCCTCAGGAGGCACGACAACGCCTCTTCCCCCTCAGGAGGCACGACAACGCCTCTTCCCCCTCAGAAGGCATGACAACGCCTCTTCCCCCTCAGGAGGCACGACAACGCCTCTTCCCCTTCAGGAGGCGGTAAAGATGTGTCATGAAGAAGGCACGACAACGCCTCTTCCCCCTCAGGAGGCGGTAAAGATGTGTCATGAAGAAGGCACGACAACGCCTCTTCCCCCTCAGGAGGCGGTAAAGATGTGTCATGAAGAAGGCACAACAACGCCTCTTCCCCCTCAGGAGGCGGTAAAGATGTGTCATGAAGAAGGCACGACAACGCCTCTTCCCCCTCAGGAGGCGGTAAAGATGTGTCATGAAGAAGGCACGACAACGCCTCTTCCCCCTCAGGAGGCGGTAAAGATGTGTCATGAAGAAGGCACGACAACGCCTCTTCCCCCCCAGGAGGCGGTAAAGATGTGTCATGAAGAAGGCACGACAACGCCTCTTCCCCCTCAGGAGGCGGTAAAGATGTGTCATGAAGAAGGCACGACAACGCCTCTTCCCCCTCAGGAGGCGGTAAAGATGTGTCAAGGGACCTCAGATCCTCAAAGTTCTACAGCTGCACCATTGAGAGCATCTTGACAGGCTGCATTCCACCACAAGGCGCTACAGAGGGAAGTACGTACGGCCCAGTACATCACTGGTACCCTGTGTATGTAGCCTAGTTATCAATGATCTCTTACTCCTGCACATGGACTCAGTACTGGTACCCTGTGTATGTAGCCTAGTTATCAATGATCTCTCACCCCTGCACATGGACTCAGTACTGGTACCCTGTGTATGTAGCCTAGTTATCAATGATCTCTTACTCCTGCACATGGACTCAGTACTGGTACCCTGTGTATGTAGCCTAGTTATCAATGATCTCTTACTCCTGCACATGGGCTCAGTACTGGTACCCTGTGTATGTAGCCTAGTTATCAATGATCTCTCACCCCTGCACATGGACTCAGTACTGGTACCCTGTGTATGTAGCCTAGTTATCAATGATCTCTCACCCCTGCACATGGACTCAGTACTGGTACCCTGTGTATGTAGCCTAGTTATCAATGATCTCTTACTCCTGCACATGGGCTCAGTACTGGTACCCTGTGTATGTAGCCTAGTTATCAATGATCTCTTACCCCTGCACATGGACTCAGTACTGGTACCCTGTGTATGTAGCCTAGTTATCAATGATCTCTTACTCCTGCACATGGACTCAGTACTGGTACCCTGTGTATGTAGCCTAGTTATCAATGATCTCTCACCCCTGCACATGGACTCAGTACTGGTACCCTGTGTATGTAGCCTAGTTATCAATGATCTCTTACTCCTGCACATGGACTCAGTACTGGTACCCTGTGTATGTAGCCTAGTTATCAATGATCTCTCACCCCTGCACATGGACTCAGTACTGGTACCCTGTGTATGTAGCCTAGTTATCAATGATCTCTTACTCCTGCACATGGACTCAGTACTGGTACCCTGTGTATGTAGCCTAGTTATCAATGATCTCTCACCCCTGCACATGGACTCAGTACTGGTACCCTGTGTATGTAGCCTAGTTATCAATGATCTCTTACTCCTGCACATGGACTCAGTACTGGCCTCGGTACTAGTCTAGTTATCAATGATCTCTCACCCCTGCACATGGACTCAGTACTGGTACCCTGTGTATGTAGCCTAGTTATCAATGATCTCTTACTCCTGCACATGGACTCAGTACTGGTACCCTGTGTATGTAGCCTAGTTATCAATGATCTCTCACCCCTGCACATGGACTCAGTACTGGCCTCGGTACTAGTCTAGTTATCAATGATCTCTCACCCCTGCACATGGACTCAGTACTGGTACCCTGTGTTTGTACCTAGTTATCAATGATCTCTCACCCCTGCACATGGACTCAGTACTGGTACCCTGTGTATGTAGCCTAGTTATCAATGATCTCTCACCCCTGCACATGGACTCAGTACTGGCCTCGGTACTAGTCTAGTTATCAATGATCTCTCACCCCTGCACATGGACTCAGTACTGGTACCCTGTGTTTGTACCTAGTTATCGTTCCTCATTGTTATTCCTTTTCTCTCTGCATGGTTGTGAAGGGCCCGTCAGTAAGCACTTCACTGTTAGTCCACACCTGTTGTTTACCAAGCATTTGACAAATACAACTTGGTTTGAAGTCACCTTAATGAATCTGTTTACTGACATGAGACAGAGGGAGTTGCATATCAAGGACAGTGGGAGTGACTGACTGACTAACCTGGGTCCCAAACAACACGTTTGACCAGGGCCCATAGGGTGCCATTTGGGATGCAGACACTGACTGACTGGCTGGCTGACTAAATATCTGACTGACTGATTGGCTGGCTGGCTGACTAGATAGCTGACTGAATAACTAACTAAATATCTGACTGACTGATTGGCTGGCTGGCTGGCTAACTAAATAGCTGACTGGATAACTAACTAAATAGCTGACTGAATAACTAACTAAATATCTGACTGACTGATTGGCTGGCTGGCTGGCTAACTAAATAGCTGACTGGATAACTAACTAAATAGCTGACTGGCTGGCTGGCTGTAGACCGACTGACCTGCATTTGATATCGTCAGGCGGGCGGACCAGTTGGCAGGAGGAGCCCAGCTTGGTGAGGACAGAGAAGACCTGTCCCCTCTCCCTCCACACGGCGTCCTCCCCCCCCTCCGACCCGCTGCCGCACCACAGCACAGAGAACACGATGTTAGTCAGCAGGTTACACAGCTCCTCCTCTGGCATCTGCTGAAAGGGACCACACACACACACACACACACACACACACACACACACACACACACACACACACACACACACACAAACACACAAACACACACACACAAACACACACACACACCATAATCACAGTTAGACACACAGATACAGTACATCGTGTCGGAGACGGACTAAACCGCGGAGGCATCTGCACAGCCGTATTCTAGGATATTGAACCATTGGTTGAATAGTTTCATCATTCTCAGCACGACTCTATCCCTCATCACATTCAGTTGAATTGGAGCCATGAACACTGAGCCACGCTGGTTGTATAGGAGTCATGTACACTGAGCCACGCTGGTTGTATAGGAGTCATGTACACTGAGCCACGCTGGTTGTATAGGAGTCATGAACACTGAGCCACGCTGGTTGTATAGGAGTCATGTACACTGAGCCACGCTGGTTGTATAGGAGTCATGTACACTGAGCCACGCTGGTTGTATAGGAGTCATGTACACTGAGCCACGCTGGTTGTATAGGAGTCATGAACACTGAGCCACGCTGGTTGTATAGGAGTCATGAACACTGAGCCACGCTGGTTGTATAGGAGTCATGTACACTGAGCCACGCTGGTTGTATAGGACTCATGTACACTGAGCCACGCTGGTTGTATAGGAGTCATGTACACTGAGCCACGCTGGTTGTATAGGAGTCATGAACACTGAGCCACGCTGGTTGTATAGGAGTCATGAACACTGAGCCACGCTGGTTGTATAGGAGTCATGTACACTGAGCCACGCTGGTTGTATAGGAGTCATGTACACTGAGCCACGCTGGTTGTATTGGAGTCATGTACACTGAGCCACGCTGGTTGTATAGGAGTCATGTACACTGAGCCACGCTGGTTGTATAGGAGTCATGTACACTGAGCCACGCTGGTTGTATAGGAGTCATGTACACTGAGCCACGCTGGTTGAATAGGAGTCATGTACACTGAGCCACGTTGGATGGGAATTTTTCTGAGGTATGAGGTCAGGCTGTACGACCCCAGCAGATGGGGGTCACAGAGTCTACCAGACTATCACGACTGTGGACTCTGAAACATGCTTACGGGATGCTAATACTTTAGCTAGTTTCTGACTGACACATTTCAGGAGAAATCCATTAGCATTATGGATATGGGACACAAGACACTGGGCTTCATATTCAACACGTTCGGTCCAGTTTTTTCAAACACCACACAACATACCTCCTAGGAATGCTCAGTACCTGTGGTTAGGGTTAAGGTTAGGACAACAGTACCTGTGGTTAGAGCTAAGGTTAGGATAACAGTACCTGTGGTTAGGGCTAAGGTTAAGGTTAGGATAACAGTACCTGTGGTTAGGGTTAAGGTTAGGGCAGCAGTACCTGTGGGTTGGAGGTGTTGGAGATGGTGTCAGCTGCCCGGGGGTCAGTTCCATAGTTGGTGTCGTCCAGCACGTTGGACAGACTGGAGCTCTTCCTGGGTCTCAGAGAGGGGAACGACCGGCTGTGCTCCAGGGGGGAGGGGGTGCCTGCCTGACTACCCCCCACAGGGTTGTGGTTCCATGTCCCCGTCTCACCCCTCATACCCCCCAGCTCCAGCTCAAAGGGCGAGGTGCCGAAGGGGGACAGAGGGTGGTAGAGAGCCTCCTCTTGGGGCCGACCGGAGGGGATGTCCACGGTGTTGGACAGGGAGGACGAGCGGCTCCCCTGCTCTACCGAGTCAAACGACTTAAATTGGAGAGAGTCGTCAAAGTCCTTCAACGTGCCTCCACTGCTGTTAGGGGAAGACCGAGAGAGGTCGGAGAAACGCTCTGAGATATTCCTCCCTACCAGGCCCTCGCCGTCTCCCTCCTCCTCCTCTTCATCGTCCGGCGAGGTGTAAGGGAGGAAGACGTCTGTGTGAGCGTACTGAGAGTCCTCTATGACCATGCTGTGATCTCTCCTGAGGGGAGCAGTTCAACATTTAGTAAGAGTTGTGTGTTAACTGATCTATAGCAGGGGTAGAGCTGAACACATGTTAACTGATCTATAGCAGGGGTAGAGCTGAACACATGTTAACTGATCTATAGCAGGGGTAGAGCTGAACACATGTTAACTGATCTATAGCAGGGATAGAGCTGAACACATGTTAACTGATCTATAGCAGGGATAGAGCTGAACACATGTTAACTGATCTATAGCAGGGATAGAGCTGAACACATGTTAACTGATCTATAGCAGGGGTAGAGCTGAACACATGTTAACTGATCTATAGCAGGGATAGAGCTGAACACATGTTAACTGATCTATAGCAGGGGTAGAGCTGAACACATGTTAACTGATCTATAGCAGGGGAAGCGCTGAACACATGTTAACTGATCTATAGCAGGGATAGAGCTGAACACATGTTAACTGATCTATAGCAGGGGAAGCGCTGAACACATGTTAACTGATCTATAGCAGGGATAGAGCTGAACACATGTTAACTGATCTATAGCTGGGGTAGAGCTGTATCCAGAAACTATCTTGTTTATTGTCCAGAAATATAAAATATCACTTAAGTTATTATTGATTCCCAACTCTTCGAATCAATACAGATTCCCTCAATCGACTAATGGAACTCATCCCTACCTGAGAGGGGGGCGGGAGGAGGAGGGGTCCAGGGAGCTGTGGGTGCTGGAGCCTGCCAGGGAGGGACCGCGAGACTCATAGGACTCCTTCATATAGAGCTTAGTTAACACATCCTGCCAGCCTGGCTGACGGGCCAGCTGACGAACATAGTCCTCATTGTCATAGATCAGGTAGAAGAGCTGGGAGAAGGAGAGAGAGAGGAGCGATGGAGAGAGAGAGAGAGAAGTGATGGAGAGAGAGGGGGGGAGAAGGTGATGGAGAGAGCAGGGGGAAAGAGAGAGAGAGAGAAGGAGAGAGAAAGACAAAAACAGGGAACAGTCAAGCCTTCAGCTGCCCAATAGTCTATACCTGTAGCTGCCCTATAGTCAATACCTGTAGCTGCCCAATAGTCTAAACCTGTAGCTGCCCAATAGTCTAAACCTGTAGCTGCCCAATAGTCTAAACCTGTAGCTGCCCTATAGTCAATACCTGTAGCTGCCCTATAGTCTATACCCGTAGCTGCCCTATAGTCTAAACCTGTAGCTGCCCTATAGTCTATACCTGTAGCTTCCCAATAGTCTAAACCTGTAGCTGCCCTATAGTCAATACCTGTAGCTGCCCAATAGTCTATACCTGTAGCTGCCCTATAGTCTAAACCTGTAGCTGCCCAATAGTCTATACCTGTAGCTGCCCTATAGTCTAAACCTGTAGCTGCCCTATAGTCAATACCTGTAGCTGCCCTATAATCTAAACCTGTAGCTGCCCTATAGTCAATACCTGTAGCTGCCCTATAGTCTAAACCTGTAGCTGCCCAATAGTCTATACCTGTAGCTGCCCTATAGTCAATACCTGTAGCTGCCCTATGGTCTATACCTGTAGCTGCCCAATAGTCTATACCTGTAGCTGCCCAATAGTCTATACCTGTAGCTGCCCTATAGTCTATACCCGTAGCTGCCCTATAGTCTATACCCGTAGCTGCCCAATAGTCTATACCCGTAGCTGCCCTATAGTCTATACCTGTAGCTGCCCAATAGTCAATACCTGTAGCTGCCCTATAGTCTATACCTGTAGCTGCCCTATAGTCTATACCCATAGCTGCCCAATAGTCTATACCCGTAGCTGCCCTATAGTCTATACCTGTAGCTGCCCAATAGTCAATATCTGTAGCTGCCCTATAGTCTATACCTGTAGCTGCCCTATAGTCTATACCCGTAGCTGCCCAATAGTCTATACCTGTAGCTGCCCTATAGTCTATACCTGTAGCTGCCCTATAGTCTATACCTGTAGCTGCCCTATAGTCTATACCTTTAGCTGCCAAATAGTATATACCTTTATCTTCAATTGTACTATACTTAGTAATGACCTGAGAGAATGTGAAGATATACAGTGGAGGGGAAAGAGGACAGTGGAGGGGAAAGAGGACTAGAGTAGGGGAAAGAGGACTAGAGGAAGGGAAAGAGGCTAGGGAAAGAGGACTAGAGGCTAGGGAAAGAGGACTAGAGGCTAGGGAAAGAGGACGAGAGGAAGGGAAAGAGGACTAGAGGAGGGGAAAGAGGACTAGAGGTGGGGAAAGAGGACTAGAGGTGGGGAAAGAGGACTAGAGGTGGGGAAAGAGGACTAGAGGTGGGGAAAGAGGACTAGAGGCGGGGAAAGAGGACTAGAGGAAGGGAAAGAGGATGAGAGGAAGGGAAAGAGGACGAGAGGAAGGGAAAGAGGACTAGAGGAGGGGAAAGAGGACTAGAGGTGGGGAAAGAGGACTAGAGGTGGGGAAACAGGACAGTGGAAGGGAAAGAAGATTAGAGTAGGTAAGGACTGACCTTGCGACAGACGTCCAGACGGACAGTGAGCTCAGCACGATGGGACAGATGGACCACAGCCAGCAGGTCTCTGAAGTTAGGAGTGGCATCTACACAAAACAATGACAATCAGATGTACACAGTAAAGTATATCCCTAATAGACATACATACAATAGGAACAACAAGGAGAGGGGTTATACACAGTAAAGTATATCCCCAATAGATATACATACTATAGGAACATCAAGGAGAGGGGTTATACACAGTAAAGTATATACCCTATAGACATACATACTATAGGAACATCAAGGAGAGGGGTTATACACAGTAAAGTATATACCCTATAGACATACATACTATAGGAACATCAAGGAGAGGGGTTATACACAGTAAAGTATATACCCTATAGACATACATACTATAGGAACATCAAGGAGAGGGGTTATACACAGTAAAGTATATACCCAATAGATATACATACTATAGGAACATCAAGGAGAGGGGTTATACACAGTAAAGTATATACCCTATAGATATACATACTATAGGAACATCAAGGAGAGGGGTTATACACAGTAAAGTATATACCCTATAGACATACATACTATAGGAACATCAAGGAGAGGGGTTATACACAGTAAAGTATATACCCTATAGACATACATACTATAGGAACATCAAGGAGAGGGGTTATACACAGTAAAGTATATACCCTATAGACATACATACTATAGGAACATCAAGGAGAGGGGTTATACACAGTAAAGTATATCCCCTATAGACATACATACTATAGGAACATCAAGGAGAGGGGTTATACACAGTAAAGTATATCCCCTATAGACATACATACTATAGGAACATCAAGAAGAGGGGTTATACACAGTAAAGTATATACCCTATAGACATACATACTATAGGAACATCAAGGAGAGGGGTTATATACAGTAAAGTATATACCCTATAGACATACATACTATAGGAACATCAAGGAGAGGGGTTATACACAGTAAAGTATATCCCCTATAGACATACATACTATAGGAACATCAAGGAGAGGGGTTATACACAGTAAAGTATATACCCTATAGACATACATACTATAGGAACATCAAGGAGAGGGGTTATACACAGTAAAGTATATCCCCTATAGACATACATACTATAGGAACATCAAGGAGAGGGGTTATACACAGTAAAGTATATCCCCTATAGACATACATACTATAGGAACATCAAGGAGAGGGGTTATACACAGTAAAGTATATCCCCTATAGACATACATACTATAGGAACATCAAGGAGAGGGGTTATACACAGTAAAGTATATCCCCTATAGACATACATACTATAGGAACATCAAGGAGAGGGGTTATACACAGTAAAGTATATCCCCTATAGACATACATACTATAGGAACATCAAGGAGAGGGGTTATACACAGTAAAGTATATCCCCTATAGACATACATACTATAGGAACATCAAGGAGAGGGGTTATACACAGTAAAGTATATACCCTATAGACATACATACTATAGGAACATCAAGGAGAGGGGTTATACACAGTAAAGTATATCCCCTATAGACATACATACTATAGGAACATCAAGGAGAGGGGTTATATACAGTAAAGTATATACCCTATAGACATACATACTATAGGAACATCAAGGAGAGGGGTTATATACAGTAAAGTATATACCCTATAGACATACATACTATAGGAACATCAAGGAGAGGGGTTATACACAGTAAAGTATATCCCCAATAGATATACATACTATAGGAACATCAAGGAGAGGGGTTATACACAGTAAAGTATATACCCTATAGACATACATACTATAGGAACATCAAGGAGAGGGGTTATATACAGTAAAGTATATACCCTATAGACATACATACTATAGGAACATCAAGGAGAGGGGTTATACACAGTAAAGTATATCCCCTATAGACATACATACTATAGGAACATCAAGGAGAGGGGTTATATACAGTAAAGTATATCCCCTATAGATATACATACTATAGGAACATCAAGGAGAGGGGTTATACACAGTAAAGTATATACCCTATAGACATACATACTATAGGAACATCAAGGAGAGGGGTTATACACAGTAAAGTATATCCCCTATAGACATACATACTATAGGAACATCAAGGAGAGGGGTTATACACAGTAAAGTATATCCCCTATAGACATACATACTATAGGAACATCAAGGAGAGGGGTTATATACAGTAAAGTATATACCCTATAGACATACATACTATAGGAACATCAAGGAGAGGGGTTATACACAGTAAAGTATATACCCTATAGACATACATACTATAGGAACATCAAGGAGAGGGGTTATACACAGTAAAGTATATACCCTATAGACATACATACTATAGGAACATCAAGGAGAGGGGTTATACACAGTAAAGTATATACCCTATAGATATACATACTATAGGAACATCAAGGAGAGGGGTTATATACAGTAAAGTATATACCCAATAGATATACATACTATAGGAACATCAAGGAGAGGGGTTATACACAGTAAAGTATATACCCTATAGACATACAGTTGAAGTCAGAAGTTTACATGCACTAAGTTGGCATTCAAACAGCTTGGAAAATTCCAGAAAATGATGTCATGGCTTTAGAAGCTTCTGATAGGGTAAATGACACCGCTTGAGTCAATTGGAGGTGTACCTGTGGATGTATTTCAAGGCCTACCTTCAAACTCAGTGCCTCTTTGCCCGACATCATGGGAAAATCAAAAGAAATCAGCCAAGACCTCAGAAAAACAATTGTAGACCTCCACAAGTCTGGTTCATCCTTGGGAGCAATTTCCAAATGCCTGAAGGTACCACTTTCATCTGTACAAACAATAGTACACAAGTATAAACACCATGGGACCACGCAGCCGTCATACCGCTCAGGAAGGAGACGTGTTCTGTCTCCTAGAGATGAACGTACTTTGGTGCGAAAAGTGCAAATCAATCCCAGAACAACAGCAAAGGACCTTGTGAAGATGCTGGAGGAAACAGGTACAAAAGTATCTATATCCACAGTAAAATGAGTCCTATATCGACATAACCTGAAAGGCCGCTCAGCAAGGAAGAAGCCACTTCTCCAAAACCGCCATAATTAAAGCCAGACTACAGTTTACAACTGCACATGGGGACAAAGATCATACTTTTTTGGAGAAATGTCCTCTGGTCTGATGAGACAAAAATAGAACTGTTTGGCCATAATGACCATTGTTATGTTTGGAGGAAAAAGGGAGAGGCTTGCAAGCTGAAGAACATCATCCCAACCGTGAAGCACGGGGGTGGCAGCATTATGTTGTGGGGGTGCTTTGCTGCAGGAGGGACTGGTGCACTTCACAAAATAGATGGCGTCATGAGGAAGGAAAATTATGTGGATATATTGAAGCAACATCTCAAGACATCAGTCAGGAAGTTAAAGCTTGGTCACAAATGGGTCTTCCAAATGAACAATGACCTCAAGCATACATCCAAAGTTGTGGCAAAATGGACAACAAAGTCAAGGTATTGGAGTGGCCATCACCAAGCCCTGACCTCAATCCTATAGAAAATTTGTGGGCAGAACTGAAAAAACGTGTGCGAGCAAGGAGGCCTACAAACCTGACTCAGTTACACCAGCTCTGTCAGGAGGAATGGGCCAAAATTCACCCAACTTATGGGAAGCTTGTGGAAGGTTACCTGAAATGTTTGGCCCAAGTTAAACTATTTAAAAGGCAATGCTACCAAATACACTCAATTAGTATGTAAACTTTTGACCCACTGGGAATGTGATGAAATAAATAAATCAATCTCTCTATTATTATTCTGACATTTCACATTCTTAAAATAAAGTGGTGATCCTAACTGACCTAAAACAGAGATTTTTTACTGGGATTAAATGTCAGGAATTGTGAAAAACTGAGTTTAAATGTATATGGCTAAGGTTTATGTAAACTTCCAACTTCAACTGTACCTACTATAGGAACAACAAGGAGAGGGGTTAAACACAGTAAAATATATCCCCTATAGATATACATACTATAGGAACAACAAGGTTATAGTTGAGACTGTTTCATGTTGACATTTCAGCTCTAAAGCCTTTCTGAAGACTAGCCATCAATACAAGAACAAAATGCATTGTAAAATGATGACTGTATAGAAAAACAGGACAAAAACAGACCTGACATTTTTATTTAACCTTTATTTAACCTTTATTTAACCTTTATTTAACCAGGTAGGCCAGTTGAGAACAAATTCTCATTTACAATGACGGCCTACCCCTGCCAAACCCGGACGATGCTGGGTCAATTGTGAGCCGACTTATGGGACTCCCAATCACAGCCGGATGTGATACAGCCTGGATTCAAACCAGGGACTGAGATGCAGTGCCTTAAACTGCTGCGCCACTCGGGAGCCCCTATCACATGGATCCTTTTAAATGGACTCTTAGCAACTACATCAGGAACATCCTCCCTCCTTCCTCTCAGTATTCCTCTGTCTGTCCCTCTCAGAGGATGTGTTCCAAATGTTGATTTATTTGATTATTTCACCTTTATTTAACCAGGTAGGCTAGTTGAGAACACCTTTATTTAACCAGGTAGGCAAGTTGAGAACACCTTTATTTAACCAGGTAGGCTAGTTGAGAACACCTTTATTTAACCAGGTAGGCCAGTTGAGAACACCTTTATTTAACCAGGTAGGCTAGTTGAGAACACCTTTATTTAACCAGGTAGGCTAGTTGAGAACACCTTTATTTAACCAGGTAGGCTAGTTTGAGAACACCTTTATTTAACCAGGTAGGCCAGTTGAGAACACCTTTATTTAACCAGGTAGGCCAGTTGAGAACACCTTTATTTAACCAGGTAGGCTAGTTGAGAACACCTTTATTTAACCAGGTAGGCCAGTTGAGAACACCTTTATTTAACCAGGTAGGCCAGTTGAGAACACCTTTATTTAACCAGGTAGGCTAGTTGAGAACACCTTTATTTAACCAGGTAGGCCAGTTGAGAACACCTTTATTTAACCAGGTAGGCTAGTTGAGAACACCTTTATTTAACCAGGTAGGCTAGTTGAGAACACCTTTATTTAACCAGGTAGGCTAGTTGAGAACACCTTTATTTAACCAGGTAGGGCCAGTTGAGAACACCTTTATTTAACCAGGTAGGCTAGTTGAGACACCTTTATTTAACCAGGTAGGCTTATTTAACCAGGTAGGCTAGTTGAGAACACCTTTATTTAACCAGGTAGGCCAGTTGAGAACACCTTTATTTAACCAGGTAGGCCAGTTGAGAACACCTTTATTTAACCAGGTAGGCCAGTTGAGAACACCTTTATTTAACCAGGTAGGCCAGTTGAGAACACCTTTATTTAACCAGGTAGGGCCAGTTGAGAACACCTTTATTTAACCAGGTAGGCTAGTTGAGAACACCTTTATTTAACCAGGTAGGCCAGTTGAGAACACCTTTATTTAACCAGTTGGGCCAGTTGAGAACACCTTTATTTAACCAGTTGGGCCAGTTGAGAACACCTTTATTTAACCAGTTGGGCCAGTTGAGAACAAGTTCTCATTTACAACTGCGACCTGGCCAAGATATAGCAAAGCAGTGCTACAAAAACAAATGGCACCCTAGTCCCTATATAGTGCACTACTTTTGACCAGAGCCCTATGAGAACCCTAGTCCCTATATAGTGCACTACTTTTGACCAGAGCCCTATGAGAACCCTAGTCCCTATAGAGTGCACTACTTTTGACCAGAGCCCTATGAGAACCCTAGTCCCTATAGAGTGCACTACTTTTGACCAGAGCCCTATGAGAACCCTAGTCCCTATAGAGTGCACTACTTTTGACCAGAGCCCTATGAGAACCCTAGTCCCTATAGAGTGCACTACTTTTGACCAGAGCCCTATGAGAACCCTAGTCCCTATAGAGTGCACTACTTTTGACCAGAGCCCTATGAGAACCCTAGTCCCTATAGAGTGCACTACTTTTGACCAGAGCCCTATGAGAACCCTAGTCCCTATAGAGTGCACTACTTTTGACAGGGCACAATGGGCCCAAATAGTTTACTAGACTGTATAAAGGGAATGGGGCTCCATTTGGGACACGACCAGAGGCTATATTTGAGGCCTACCTGTAGCGAGGACCTGCTCGTAAAGACAGCGCACGGTGGTCATGGTTACGGGGACGTCTCCTAGAAAACAAACAAGACCCAGGTATCCAAAATCCTTCAACTTGACACGTTGCTTGGCGCGCTCAGACACTCGTTCACTCTTCAGGATCTTGTACAGAACCTGCGTCAATGACCAAGGAGGAGAGCAGGAGATGAACAACAACACTGACGGTAGTGTGATGTGGTGGTGGTGGTAGTGTGATGTGGTGGTGGTGGTAGTGTGATGTGGTGGTAGTGTGATGTGGTGGTGATGGTGGTAGTGTGATGTGGTGGTGGTGGTAGTGTGATGGTGGTGGTGGTAGTGTGATGTGGTGGTAGTGTGATGGTGGTGGTAGTGTGATGTGGTGGTAGTGTGATGTGGTGGTAGTGTGATGTGGTGGTAGTAGTGTGATGTGGTGGTAGTAGTGTGATGGTGGTGGTAGTAGTGTGATGGTGGTGGTAGTGCTAGTGTGGTGGTGGTGGTAGTAGTGCGATGTGGTGGTGGTAGTAGTGTGATGTGGTGGTAGTGGTAGTGTGATGTGGTGGTAGTGGTAGTGTGATGGTGGTGGTGCAAGTGTGATGGTGGTGGTGCTAGTGTGGTGGTGGTGGTGTTAGTGTGGTGGTGGTGGTGTTAGTGTGGTGGTGGTGGTGTTAGTGTGGTGGTGGTGTGGTAGTGTGGTGTGGTGGTGGTGCTAGTGTGGTGGTGGTGGTAGTAGTGTGATGTGGTGGTGGTAGTAGTGTGATGTGGTGGTAGTAGTGTGATGTGGTGGTAGTAGTGTAATGTGGTGGTAGTAGTGTGATGTGGTGGTGTTAGTGTGGTGGTAGTGTGATGGTGGTGTGGTAGTGTGATGTGGTGGTGGTAGTAGTGTGATGTGGTGGTGGTGGTTGTGTGATGTGGTGGTGGTAGTGTGATGTGGTAGTGGTGGTAGTGTGATGTGGTGGTGGTAGTGTGATGTGGTGGTGGTAGTGTGATGTGGTGGTGGTGGTAGTGTGATGTGGTGGTGGTGGTAGTGTGATGGTGGTGGTAGTGTGATGGTGGTGGTGGTAGTGTGAGGTGGTGTGGTAGTGTGTGATGTGGTGTAGTGTGATGTGGTAGTAGTGTGATTGGTGTATGTGATGTGGTGTGGTAGTAGTGTGATGTGGTGGTAGTAGTGTGATGGTGGTGGTAGTAGTGTGATGGTGGGTGGTGGTAGTGCTAGTGTGGTGGTGGGTAGTAGTGCGATGTGGTGGTGGTGGTAGTAGTGTGATGTGGTGGTAGTGGTAGTGTGATGTGGTGGTAGTGGTAGTGTGATGTGGTGGTAGTGGTAGTTGTGATGGTGGTGGTGCTAGTGTGGTGGTGGGTGGTGTTAGTGTGGTGGTGGTGGTGTTAGTGTGGTGGTGGTGGTGTTAGTGTGGTGGTGGTGTGGTAGTGTGGTGTGGTGGTGGTGCTAGTGTGGTGGTGGTGGTGTTAGTGTGGTGGTGGTGTTAGTGTGGTGGTGGTGTTAGTGTGGTGGTGGTGGTGGTGTTAGTGTGGTGGTGGGTGTGGTAGTGTGGTGGTGGTGGTGGTGGTGGTGGTGGTGTTATTAGTGTGGTGGTGGTGTGATGTGGTAGTGTAATGGTGGTGTGATGTGATAGTGTAATGGTGGTGTGATGTGGTAGTGTGGTGTGGTAGTGTGATGTGGTAGTGAGGTGTGGTGGTGGTGGTGTGATGTGGTAGTGTGGTGGTGGTGTGGTAGTGTGGTGGTGGTGTGGTAGTGTGATGTGGTAGTGTGGTGGTGTGGTAGTGTGGTATGGTAGTGTGGTGTGATGTGGTAGTGTGGAGTGGTGGTGGTGTGGTAGTGTGGTGGTGGTGTGGTAGTGTGATGTGGTAGTTGTGGTGTGGTGGTGTGGTAGTGTGGTGTGGTAGTGTGGTGTGGTGGTGTGGTGTGGTAGTGTGGTGTGGTGGTGGTGTGATGTGGTAGTGTGGTGTGGTGGTGGTGTGATGTGGTAGTGTGGTGGTGGTGTGGGTAGTGTGATGTGGTAGTGTGGTGTGGTGGTGGTGGTGGTGTGGTAGTGTTAGTGTGATGGTGTGATGTGGTAGTGGTGGTGTTAGTGTGGTGGTGGTGTTAGTGTGGTGGTGGTGTGGTAGTGTGATGTGGTGGTGTGATGTGGTAGTGTGGTGTGGTGGTGTGATGTGGTAGTGTAATGGTGGTGTGATGCAGCAGACTGACTCACCCTGAAGACTCTCTCCCTGACCTCATCTCCAAAGCTGGGTTTGAGCAGCAGACAGTAGAGCTGTTCTACTCCCCACTCCAACAGTACAGCCTGGACCTGCTCTCTGGGAGGGGCTGCTCCTCAACAGACTGTAAACCACATCTAAACGCACTCACCACCTGATGGGAGAGAGAGAGAGAGAGAGAGAGAGAGAGAGGAGGGAGAGGGAGAGGTGGAGAGAGAGAGAGAGGAGGGAGGGAAGGGAAGGGGTGGAGAGAGAGAGAGGGAAGGAGGGAGAAGGAGGGGTGGAGAGAGAGAGAGAGAGAGAGAGAGAGAGAGAGGAGAGAGAGAGAGAGACCGAGAGAGAGAGAGAGAGAGGGAGAGGCACGGGGGGGGAGAGGGAGGAGGGAGGGTTGAGAGAGCGAGAGAGAGGAGAGAGAGAGAGAGAGAGGGGGGGGTTGAGAGAGAGAGAGAGAGAGAGAGTAAGCGAGAGAGAGAGAGAGAGGGGGGGTGGAGAGAGAAGAGGGAGGGGTGGATAGGGTGAGAAGAGGGAGGGGGAGAGTAAGTGATTGGGATGAATATAGGGAGTGGAGAGAGAAATGGGGGAAAGGGGAGAGGGTAAGAGAGGGTAGGTGGGGAGAGAGAGTGAGAGGGGGGAGAAAAGAGGACGGTGAGAGTAAGTGATGGGAGGAAAAATAGAGGAGAGTTAGAGGTGGGAGGTTGAGAAGAGGGGACGTAGAGGTGGGAGGTTGAGAAGAGGGGACGTAGAGGTGGGAGGTTGAGAAGAGGGGGCGTAAAGAAGAGGGGACGTAGAGGTGGGAGGTTGAGAAGAGGGGACGTAGAGGTGGGAGGTTGACAAGAGGGGACGTAGAGGTGGGAGGTTGACAAGAGGGGACGTAGAGGTGGGGAGGTTGACAAGCGGGGACGTAGAGGTGGGAGGTTGCAGAAGAGGGGGACGTAGAGGTGGGAGGTTGAGAAGAGGGGACGTAGAGGTGGGAGGTTGAGAAGAGGGGACGTAGAGGTGGAGGTTGAGAAAGAGGGGGACGTAGAGGTGGGAGGTTGAGAAGAGGGGACGTAGAGGTGGGAGGTTGAGAAGGGGACGTGGAGGTGGGAGGTTGAGAAGAGGGGACGTAGAGGTGGGAGGGTTGAGAAGAGGGGACGTAGAGGTGGGAGGTTGAAGAAGAGGGGACGTAGAGGTGGGGAGGTTGAGAAGAGGGGACGTAGATGGTGGGAGGTTGGAGAAGAGGGGACGTAGAGGTGGGAGGTTGAGAAGAGGGACGTGGAGGTGGGGAGGTTGAGAAGAGGGGACGTAGAGGTGGGAGGTTGAGAAGAGGGGACGTAGAGGTGGGAGGTTGCACAAGAGGGGACGTGGAGGTGGGAGGTTGAGAAGGGGGGACGTAGAGGTGGGAGGTTGAGAAGAGGGGACGTAGAGGTGGAGGTTGAGAAGAGGGGACGTAGAGGTGGGAGGTTGAGAGAGGGGACGTAGAGGTGGGAGGTTGAGAAGAGGGACGTAGAGGTGGGAGGTTGACAAGAGGGGACGTAGAGGTGGGAGGTTGAGAAGAGGGGACGTAGAGGTGGGAGGTTGAGGAAGAGGGGACGTAGAGGTGGGAGGTTGAGAAGAGGGGACGTAGAGGTGGGAGGTTGACAAGAGGGGACGTAGAGGTGGGAGGTTGACAAAGAGGGGACGTAGAGGTGGGAGGTTGAGAAGAGGGGACGTGGAGGTGGGAGGTTGAGATGAGAGATGGTTGAGACGTAGGGGACGTAGAGGTGGGAGGTTGAGAAGAGGGGACGTAGAGGTGGGAGGTTGAGAAGAGGGGACGTAGTAGGGTGGGAGGTTGAGAAAGAGGGGACGTGGAGGTGGGAGGTTGAGAGAGGGGGACGTAGAGGTGGGAGGTGAGAAGAGGGGACGTAGAGGTGGGAGGTTGAAAGAGGGGACGTAGAGGTGGGAGGTTGACAAGAGGGGACGTAGAGGTGGGAGGTTGAGAAGAGGGGACGTAGAGGTGGGAGGTTGAGAAGAGGGGACGTGGAGGTGGGCGGGTTGAGAAGAGGGGACGTAGAGGTGGGAGGTGAGAAGAGGGGACGTAGAGGTGGGAGGTTGACAAGAGGGACGTGGAGGTGGGAGGTTGAGAAGAGGGGACGTAGAGGTGGGAGGTTGAGAAGAGGGGACGTAGAGGTGGGAGGTTGAGAAGAGGGGACGTAGAGGTGGGGAGGTTGAGAAGAGGGGGACGTAGAGGTGGGAGGTTGAGAAGAGGGGACGTAGAGGTGGGAGGTTGACAAGAGGGGACGTAGAGGTGGGAGGTTGAGAAGAGGGGACGTAGAGGTGGGAGGTTGAGAAGAGGGGACGTAGAGGTGGGAGGTTGAGAAGAGGGGACGTAGAGGTGGGAGGTTGACAAGAGGGGACGTAGAGGTGGGAGGTTGAGAAGAGGGACGTGGAGGTGGGAGGTTGAGAAGAGAGGAGATAGCAGAGGATAGAAAGCAAAGAGGGAGGGAAAGAGAGGGAGGAGACATGTGAATGGAATTATATGGTTGAAGAAAGGACATGGTTAGATCCAAAACCCCTCTGAATAAAGACAAGGAATAAGCATGTCTCCGTTAGCGTGCGTACCTGCTGCTCTTCTCCTATAGCCAGTGTGTAGGCCAAGATGCTGTGGAGCTCTTCAGCAGTAGGACACTTAGGAGGAAGTCTCTCAGCAGAGAGAACAGAGAGATCTGAACAGTCTGCTTTTCATCAGACAGAGGACTGCCATCTTTCTCCACACTGAGAGCACACAGAGATGAACTAATCAGATTATGGACATATGGAGGCATACAAACAGTGACAACAACATGTACATACATCTATCATACATTTTTTACCATCTACATGGGAGGCTATCATTTTTAAGAAGCATAGATAACTCACAATTCATCATTTGTGCCATCAAGATTATGATTACCACAGTAAAGGGTTTGTTGAGGTACCTGTAGTGTAAAGGGATGTTGAGGTACCTGTAGTGTAAAGGGATGTTGAGGGTTACCTGGAGTGTAAAGGGATGTTGAGGTACCTGTGTAGTGTAAAGGGATGTTGAGGTACCTGGAGTGTAAAGGGATGTTGAGGTACCTGGAGTGTAAAGGGATGTTGAGGTACCTGGAGTGTAATGTTGAGGTACCTGTGTAGTGTAAAGGGATGTTGAGGTACCTGTAGTGTAAAGGGATGTTGAGGTACCTGGAGTGTAAATGGATGTTGAGGGTACCTGTAGTGTAAAGGGATGTTGAGGTACCTGTAGTGTAAATGTTGAGGGTACCTGTAGTGTAAAGGGTTGTTGAGGTACCTGTAGTGTAAAGGTTGAGGTACTGTAGTGTAAAGGGTTGTTGAGGTACCTGTAGTGTAAATGTTGAGGTACCTGTGTAGTGTAAAGGGATGATGACGGTACCTGTAGTGTAAAGGGTTGTTGAGGTACCTGGAGTGTAAATGTTGAGGCACCTGTAGTGTAAAGGGTTGTTGAGGTACCTGTAGTGTAAATGTTGAGGTACCTGTGTAGTGTAAAGGGATGTTGAGGTACCTGGAGTGTAAAGGGATGTTGAGGTACCTGGAGTGTAAAGGGATGTTGAGGTACCTGTAGTGTAAAGGGATGTTGAGGTACCTGTAGTGTAAAGGGTGTTGAGGTACCTGTAGTGTAAATGTTGAGGTACCTGTGTAGTGTAAAGGGATGTTGAGGTACCTGGAGTGTAAAGGGATATTGAGGTACCTGGAGTGTAAAGGGTTGTTGAGGTACCTGTAGTGTAAAGGGATGTTGAGGTACCTGGAGTGTAAAGGGATGTTGAGGTACCTGGAGTGTAAAGGGGTGTTGAGGTACCTGCAGTGTAAATGTTGAGGTACCTGTAGTGTAAAGGGATGTTGAGGTACCTGTAGTGT
>NW_022265971.1:35000-71463 GCF_002021735.2 Oncorhynchus kisutch | reverse complement strand
GAGAGAGAGAGACAGGAGAGAGATGAGTGACTACTTTCGCAGAAGAAATGTGGTTTCTCTAACATGCTCCATGTAAACACGACCAAGAGTACAAGATTAAAAGGGAGACAGATGTACAAGTGTTGTTCTGTTTATCTGTCCCTACGTAGGGACAATCAGAGGAACAAGGTGTGTCCTGTACTGTTTATCTGTCCTACTGTAGGGACAATCAGAGGACCCAGGTGTGTCTGTACTGTTTATCTGTCCTACTGTAGGGACAATCAGAGGGAACCAAGGTGTGTCTGTACTGTTTATCTGTCCTACTGTAGGGAGATCAGAGGAACCAAGGTGCGTCTGTACTGTTTATCTGTCCTACTGTAGGGACAATCAGAGGAACCAAGGGTGTTGTCTGTACTGTTTATCTGTCCTACTGTAGGGACAATCAGAGTACCAAGGTGTTGTCTGTACTGTTTATCTGTCCTACTGTAGGGACAATCAGAGGAACCAAGGTGTGTCTGTACTGTTTATCTGTCCTACTGTAGGGACAATCAGAGGAACCAAGGTGTGTCTGTACTGTTTATCTGTCCTACTGTAGGGACAATCAGAGGAACCAAGGTGTGTCTGTACTGTTTATCTGTCCTACTGTAGGGACAATCAGAGGTACCAAGGTGTGTCTGTACTGTTTATCTGTCCTACTGTAGGGACAATCAGAGGAACCAAGGTGTGTCTGTACTGTTTATATGTCCTACTGTAGGGACAATCAGAGGAACCAAGGTGTGTTTGTTCTGTTTATCTGTCCTACTGTAGGGACAATCAGAGGAACCAAGGTGTGTCTGTACTGGTCATCTGTCCTACTGTAGGGACAATCAGAGGAACCAAGGTGTGTCTGTACTGTTGATCTGTCCTACTGTAGGGACAATCAGAGGTACCAAGGTGTGTCTGTACTGTTGATCTGTCCTACTGTAGGGAGAATCAGAGGAACCAAGGTGTGTCTGTACTGTTTATCTGTCCTACTGTAGGGACAATCAGAGGAACCAAGGTGTGTCTGTACTGTTTATCTGTCCTACTGTAGGGACAATCAGAGGAACCAAGGTGTGTCTGTTCTGTTTATCTGTCCTACTGTAGGGAGAATCAGAGGAACCAAGGTGTGTCTGTACTGTTTATCTGTCCTACTGTAGGGACAATCAGAGGAACCAAGGTGTGTCTGTACTGTTTATCTGTCCTACTGTAGGGACAATCAGAGGAACCAAGGTGTGTCTGTACTGTTTCTCTGTCCTACTGTAGGGAGAATCAGAGGAACCAAGGTGTGTCTGTACTGTTTCTCTGTCCTACTGTAGGGACAATCAGAGGAACCAAGGTGTGTCTGTACTGTTTATCTGTCCTACTGTAGGGACAATCAGAGGAACCAAGGTGTGTCTGTACTGTTTATCTGTCCTACTGTAGGGACAATCAGAGGAACCAAGGTGTGTCTGTACTGTTTATCTGTCCTAATGTAGGGAGAATCAGAGGAACCAAGGTGTGTCTGTACTGTTTATCTGTCCTACTGTAGGGAGAATCAGAGGAACCAAGGTGTGTCTGTACTGTTTATCTGTCCTACTGTAGGGACAATCAGAGGAACCAAGGTGTGTCTGTACTGTTTATCTGTCCTACTGTAGGGACAATCAGAGGAACCAAGGTGCGTCTGTACTGTTTATCTGTCCTACTGTAGGGAGAGTCAGAGGAACCAAGGTCAAATGACTAAGTCGGGTAAAACTGTCTGTCGTTGAGGAAGTCCCTCTCAACGTGACATGGTGTGTGTCAGTGTGGTACTATGACTGGGAGTCACTGTGTGTGTATGAGGGGTGTGTGTGTGAGGGGTGTGAGTGTGTGAGTCAGTGTGACATTGTGTGTGTGTGTGTGTGTGTGAGGGGGGCGTGTGTGTGTGTTGTGTTTGTATGTGTGTCTGCGAGTGCATGCGTGTGCAAGCATACGTGTGTGTGTGTGTGTGTGTGTGTGTGTGTGTGTAGGGGTAATTGTGTGGAATCGTTAGAGCAGGGTTTCCTAACAGGATGCTCAGCCCAGCAGTCATATATACCCTCATATCCTGTCACACCACCAGCCCCCCTTCCTCTACGCTCCTAGAAACCTCCTCTGGAATGCACTGTAGGATGATGATGGCTTTGGTCATTAGCTACTACAGTACTGTAGGATGATGGATTTGGTCTGGTCATTAGCTACTACAGTACTGTAGGATGATGATGGCTTTGGTCATTAGCTACTACAGTACTGTAGGATGATGGCTCTGGTCTGGTCATTAGCCACTACAGTACTGTAGGATGATGATGCTCTGGTCTGGTCAATAGCTACTACAGTACTGTAGGATGATGATGATGGCTCTGGTCTGGTCATTAGCTACTACAGTACTGTAGGATGATGGCTCTGGTCTGGACATTAGCCACTACAGTACCATAGGATGATGATGATGGCTCTGGTCTGGACATTAGCTACTACAGTACTGTAGGATGATGATGGCTCTGGTCTGGACATTAGCTACTACAGTACTGTAGGATGATGACGCTCTGGTCTGGTCATTAGCTACTACAGTACTGTAGGATGATGATGCTCTGGTCTGGTCATTAGCTACTACAGTACTGTAGGGTGATGATGGCTCTGGTCTGGTCATTAGCTACTACAGTACTGTAGGATGATGATGCTCTGGTCTGGTCATTAGCTACTACAGTACTGTAGGGTGATGATGGCTCTGGTCTGGACATTAGCTACTACAGTACTGTAGGATGATGATGGCTCTGGTCTGGACATTAGCTACTACAGTACTGTATGATGATGGCTCTGGTCTGGACATTAGCTACTATGGATACACATCTACACACAATAACATGACCCAGGTTTTAGCTGGCCAGAACCCTAGTGAGCATGGCTCCTATAACGGGCCAGTACCCTAGTGAACATGGCTCCTATAACGGGCCAGTACCCTAGTGAACATGGCTCCTATAACGGGCCAGTACTCTAGTGAACATGGCTCCTATAACGGGCCAGTACCCTAGTGAACATGGCTCCCATAACGGGCCAGAACCCTAGTGAGCATGGCTCCTATAATGGGCCAGTACCCTAGTGAGCATGGCTCCTATAATGGGCCAGTACCCTAGTGAACATGACTCCTATAACGGTACAGTACCCTAGTGAACATGGCTCCCATAACGGGCCAGTACCCTAGTGAACATGGCTCCCATAACGGGCCAGTACCCTAGTGAACATGGCTCCCATAACGGGCCAGTACCCTAGTAAACATGGCTTCCATAACGGGCCAGTACCCTAGTGAACATGGCTCCTATAATGGGCCAGTACCCTAGTGAACATGGCTCCTATATTGGGCCAGTACCCTAGTGAACATGGCTCCCATAACGGGCCAGTACCCTAGTGAACATGGCTCCTATAACGGGCCAGTACCCTAGTGAACATGTTTCCTATAACGGGCCAGTACCCTAGTGAACATGGCTCCCATAACGGGCCAGTACCCTAGTGAACATGGCTCCCATAACGGGCCAGTACCCTAGTGAACATGGCTCCCATAACGGGCCAGTACCCTAGTAAACATGGCTTCCATAACGGGCCAGTACCCTAGTGAACATGGCTCCTATAATGGGCCAGTACCCTAGTGAACATGGCTCCTATATTGGGCCAGTACCCTAGTGAACGTGACTCCTATAATGGGCCAGTACCCTAGTGAACGTGGCTCCTATAACGGGCCAGTACTCTAGTGAACATGGCTCCTATAACGGGCCAGTACCCTAGTGAACATGGCTCCTATAACGGGCCAGAACCCTAGTGAACATGGCTCCTATAACGGGCCAGTACCCTAGTGAACATGGCTCCTATAACGGGCCAGTACCCTAGTGAACATGGCTCCTATAACGGGCCAGTACCCTAGTGAACATGGCTCCTATAACTGGCCAGTACCCTAGTGAACATGGCTCCTATAATGGTACAGTACCCTAGTGAACATGGCTCCCATAACGGGCCAGTACCCTAGTGAACATGGCTCCCATAACGGGCCAGTACCCTAGTGAACATGGCTCCCATAACGGGCCAGTACCCTAGTGAACATGGCTGCTATAACGGGCCAGTACCCTAGTGAACATGGCTCCCATAACGGGCCAGTACCCTAGTGAACATGGCTCCCATAACGGGCCAGTACCCTAGTGAACATGGCTCCCATAACGGGCCAGTACCCTAGTGAACATGGCTCCTATAATGGGCCAGTACCCTAGTGAACATGGCTCCTATAATGGGCCAGTACCCTATTGAACGTGACTCCTATAATGGGCCAGTACCCTAGTGAACGTGGCTCCTATAATGGGCCAGTACCCTAGTGAACATGGCTCCTATAATGGGCCAGTACCCTAGTGAACCTGGCTCCTATATTGGGCCAGTACCCTAGTGAACATGGCTCCTATAAATGGGCCAGTATTCTAGTGAACATGGCTCCTATAATGGGCCAATACCCTAGTGAATATGGCTCCTATAATGGGCCAGTACCTTAGTGAGCATAGCTTTTATAATGGGCCAGTATCCTCGTGAAAATGGCTTCGATAATGGGCCAGTACCTTAGTGAACATGGCTCCTATAACGGGCCAGTACCTTAGTGAGCATGGCTCCTATAATGGGCCAGTACCTTAGTGAGCATGGCTCCTATAACAGGCCAGTACCTTAGTGAACATGGCTCCTATAACGGGCCAGTACCTTAGTGAGCATGGCTCTTATAATGGGCCAGTACCTTAGTGAGCATGGCTCCTATAATGGGCCAGTACCTTAGTGAGCATGGCTGCTATAACGGGCCAGTACCCTAGTGAACATGGCTCCCATAACGGGCCAGTACCCTAGTGAACATGGCTCCCATAACGGGCCAGTACCCTAGTGAACATGGCTCCCATAACGGGCCAGTGCCCTAGTGAGCATGGCTCCTATAATGGGCCAGTACCTTATTGAGCATGGCTCCTATAATGGGCCAGTACCCTAGTGAACATGGCTCCTATAATGGGCCAGTACCCTAGTGAACATGGCTCCTATAATGGGCCAGTACCCTAGTGAACATGGCTCCTATAATGGGCCAGTACCCTATTGAACGTGACTCCTATAATGGGCCAGTACCCTAGTGAACGTGGCTCCTATAATGGGCCAGTACCCTAGTGAACATGGCTCCTATAATGGGCCAGTACCCTAGTGAACCTGGCTCCTATATTGGGCCAGTACCCTAGTGAACATGGCTCCTATAAATGGGCCAGTATTCTAGTGAACATGGCTCCTATAATGGGCCAATACCCTAGTGAACATGGCTCCTATAATGGGCCAGTACCTTAGTGAGCATAGCTTTTATAATGGGCCAGTATCCTCGTGAAAATGGCTTCGATAATGGGCCAGTACCTTAGTGAACATGGCTCCTATAACGGGCCAGTACCTTAGTGAGCATGGCTCTTATAATGGGCCAGTACCTTAGTGAGCATGGCTCCTATAATGGGCCAGTACCTTAGTGAGCATGGCTTCTATAACGGGCCAGTACCTTAGTGAGCATGGCTCCTATAACGGGCCAGTACCCTAGTGAGCATGGCTCCTATAATGGGCCAGTACCTTAGTGAGCATGGCTCCTATAATGGGCCAGTACCTTATTGAGCATGGCTCCTATAATGGGCCAGTACCTTAGTGAGCATGGCTCCTATAATGGGCCAGTACCTTATTGAGCATGGCTCCTATAAATGGGCCAGTACCTTAGTGAGCATGGCTCCTATAATGGGCCAGTACCTTATTGAGCATGGCTCCTATAATGGGCCAGTACCTTAGTGAGCATGGCTCCTATAATGGGCCAGTACCTTATTGAGCATGGCTCCTATAATGGGCCAGTACCCTAGTAAACATGGCTCCTATAATGGGCCAGTACCTTAGTGAGCATGGCTCCTATAATGGGCCAGTACCTTATTGAGCATGGCTCCTATAATGGGCCAGTACCCTAGTAAACATGGCTCCTATAATGGGCCAGTACCTTAGTGAGCATGGCTCCTATAATGGGCCAGTACCCTAGTGAACATGGCTCCTATAATGGGCCAGTACCCTAGTAAACATGGCTCCTATAATGGGCCAGTACCTTAGTGAGCATGGCTCCTATAATGCTGGGTCCGTGGCAGTTCAGTAGGCTCTCCTGGTTGACAGGGTGATGACGAATCAGATTCTTCACCATCAGCAGGAAGGCTGCTACACTGTTCCTCTCCAGCCGACCATCTGACACACACACACACACACACACACACACATTGATGTAAAATAAGCCTGTTGAGTACGATAGCGCTTCATCAGTGTTCACGGAGCACCATTTCCAAAATCAAAATGTCCAAACTACTAAATTCAATCAGTATTCCCAGTAACGTAGCTCTTTAACACCCACTGACCATGCAAAGTATGTCAATTAAGTAATAAGGCCCGAGGGGGTGTGATATAAGGCCAATATACCACGGCTAAGGGCTGTTCTTAGACACAATGCAACACGGCCCTTAGCAGTGGTATATTGGCAATATACCACAAACCCCCTGAGGTGCCTTACTGCTATTATAAACTGGTTACCAATGTAATTAGAGCAGTAAACAAGTATACCTGTGGGTATATTGTGTGATATACACATGGCTGAAATGCTGTTTCAGCCAATTAGCATTCAGGGCTGGAACACCCCAGTTGATAATACAGTATAATATATCTGTCTCTCTATTATCACATACAGCTGTACAAACACACACTGGCCCCTGTACAGGCTACTGACCGGAGGACTGGCCCAGTGGCAGCAGCATGCCGACAGGCCCCCGGGAGGAGCTACAGGTTAGTTCTGGTCCCAGCAGGTCTGACGTCTCCTGACCTCCTCCCTCCGCCTGCTCTGGCTCACACACCTGTTCCAGGAGGGGCAGTAGAACCCCCATGCCCCCCACTGTGTTCAACACATCCTACAGGGATACACACACAGAGACAAACATACATACACACAGTCAGACACAGAGACATACACAGTCAGACACAGAGACATACACACAGTCAGACACAGAGACATACACACAGTCACAGTCTTGTCACTCGAGGAACCCTCACCCAAGCACAGTGATGTTGCCAGGTCCAACTAGTTTACAGAGCTCTCGGTTAACAAAGACAGTAGCAACTGTTGGAGGGAGAATGAATAGCAACACACCTTGATGTCCCAGTTCACCACCCTGTGGCCTGTCAGTCTGCCATCATACTGGTGGTTAGGGGACAGGTCCACACAGATCTGACTCTTGAAGGCCTGAGACAAATACAAGTGTTTTAATGACAGCGTTACTACCCGTTGTTGCTACAGCATTACTACCCGTTGTTGCTACAGCATTACTACCCAGTATTGCTACAGTGTTACTACCCGTTGTTACTACAGTGTTACTACCCGTTGTTACTACAGCGTTACTACCTGTTGTTACTACAGCGTTACTACCCATTGTTACCACAGCATTACTACCTGTTGTTACTACAGCGTTACTACCTGTTGTTACTACAGCATTACTACCCATTGTTGCTACAGCATTACTACCCGTTGTTACTACAACGTTACTACCCGTTGTTGCTACAGCGTTACCTACTACCCATTGTTACTACAGCATTACTACCCGTTGTTACTACAGCATTACTACCTGTTGTTACTACAGCGTTACTACCTGTTGTTACTACAGTGTTACTACCCGTTGTTGCTACAGCGTTACTACCCGTTGTTGCTACAGCATTACTACCCGTTGTTACTACAGCGTTACTACCCGTTGTTGCTACAGCGTTACTACCTGTTGTTGCTACAGCGTTTTTACCCGTTGTTGCTACAGCGTTACTACCCGTTGTTGCTACAGCGTTACTACCTGTTGTTACTACAGCGTTACTACCCGTTGTTACTACAGCATTACTACCCGTTGTTGCTACAGCGTTACTACCCGTTGTTACTACAGCGTTACTACCCGTTGTTGCTACATCATTACTTACTACCTGTTGTTACTACAGCGTTACTACCTGTTTTTAGTACATTGTAACTATGTAACATTGTAACTGTGTTCAGGGAGGAGCCTGTGAGTGAGCCACCCACCTGAGGAGTGTAGTAGAGAAGCAGTTTACTGTTGAGGTCTGACAGCTCTCCATCTGCCTTGAACAGGGACACATGGTTGGGGCCTGGGAGGGAGGGAGGGTTACAAGGTTACTATATATAGTGTGTTGGGTGTGTGTAGATACCTGCAGAATGTATGGCCCTAGTGTGTGTGGCCTAGCTAGTGTGTGTACCGTGTGTACTGTATACAATGTTTGGTCCCCCTGTAAATAACACAACTAACTAGTAGGGTAGACAGATGTAGAAGAGGGTCGAAGACAACAACTGGAGTCTGGCCAGTAGGCCTTAAACCATGTGGAACTGACCACCAAGTCACAGCCTTGTGCGGATGGGAAGAGGGGTGCTTATATGATTGATGCTGTATAATGATGTGATATTCTATGTGAAAGCAGCAGCACTTTTTAATGTTCAGACCAATTACCCCTCAGAACAATAAAGTAAGTCCTAATCCTACCAGCAGTGTAGAGGGCCTTGGTGTGTGTGTGTACCAGCAGTGTATAGGGCCTTGGTGTGTGTGTGTACCAGCAGTGTAGAGGGCCTTGGTGTGTGTGTGTACCAGCAGTGTCTAGGGCCTTGGTGTGTGTGTGTACCAGCAGTGTCTAGGGCCTTGGTGTGTGTGTGTACCAGCAGTGTCTAGGTCCTTGGTGTGTGTGTGTACCAGCAGTGTCTAGGGCCTTGGTGTGTGTGTGTGTGTATCAGCAGTGTCTAGGTCCTTGGTGTGTGTGTGTACCAGCAGTGTCTAGGGCCTTGGTGTGTGTGTGTACCAGCAGTGTCTAGGGCCTTGGTGTGTGTGTGTACCAGCAGTGTCTAGGACCTTGGTGTGTGTGTACCAGCAGTGACTAGGTCCTTGGTGTGTGTGTGTGTACCAGCAGTGTCTAGGGCCTTAGTGTGTGTGTGTGTGTGTGTGTGTATCAGCAGTGTCTAGGTCCTTGGTGTGTGTGTGTACCAGCAGTGTCTAGGGCCTTGGTGTGTGTGTGTACCAGCAGTGTAGAGGGCCTTGGTGTGTGTGTGTACCAGCAGTGTAGAGGGCCTTGGTGTGTGTGTGTACCAGCAGTGTCTAGGGCCTTGGTGTGTGTGTGTACCAGCAGTGTCTAGGGCCTTGGTGTGTGTGTGTACCAGCAGTGTCTAGGGCCTTGGTGTATGTACCAGCAGTGTATAGGGCCTTGGTGTGTGTGTGTGTACCAGCAGTGTATAGGGCCTTGGTGTGTGTGTGTGTACCAGCAGTGTATAGGGCCTTGGTGTGTGTGTGTACCAGCAGTGTATAGGGCCTTGGTGTGTGTGTGTGTACCAGCAGTGTATAGGGCCTTGGTGTGTGTGTGTACCAGCAGTGTCTAGGGCCTTGGTGTGTGTGTGTACCAGCAGTGTATAGGTCCTTGGTGTGTGTGTGTGTACCAGCAGTGTATAGGGCCTTGGTGTGTGTGTGTGTGTACCAGCAGTGTATAGGGCCTTGGTGTGCGCTGGTTGCAGGGCCTCATGACAGATGAAGGCGGTCCCCAGGAGCCCGTCCAGTGAGGTGGGCGTGCCCCACTCCGTGTCCTGCAGCCCGGCGGGGATGGTGTGGACGGGAGCGTCACGCAGGGGACCAGGCCCCCAGCGGCCTGCCGCAAAGGAGGCTGGGAAGGACTGGGAGCGGGTGATGGGGGGAGCGTGGGCGGGGAAGCCCATCTCTGCTGGGTGGAGGGAGGGGGGAGGCAGGGTGGGGGAGGTGGTGGTGGTGGTGGTACGGTGGCCTGCTGAGCCAATACAACAGGAGGTGAAAGGCTACAGGGGGAGGGAGTAGGGAGGGAGGGAGTAGGGGAGAGGAAGTAGGAAGGGAGGAGGGAGGGAGTAGGGAGTGAATAAGAAAGGCGGGTGTAGGGAGGGAGGGAGGGAGGATAAAGTTAGACAAGATAGTAGTGTTTCTGTTAGCTATCCACCCAGTCAGACCCAGTAGGATGTACCAACAAGACACGTACCAACAAGACACGTATCAACAAGACACGTACCGGCAAGAGATGTACCAACAAGACATGTACCAACAAGACACGTACCAACAAGAGACGTACCAACAAGAGACGTACCAACAAGAGACGTACCAACAAGAGACGTAACAACAAGAGACGTACCAACAAGAGACGTACCAACAAGAGACGTACCAACAAGAGACGTACCAACAAGAGACGTAACAACAAGAGACGTACCAACAAGAGACGTACCAACAAGAGACGTACCAACAAGACACGTACCAACAAGACACGTACCAACAAGACATGTACCAACAAGAGACGTACCAACAAGACACGTACCAACAAGAGACGTAACAACAAGAGACGTACCAACAAGACACGTACCAACAAGACACGTACCAACAAGAGACGTACCAACAAGACACGTACCAACAAGAGACGTACCAACAGGACACGTACCAACAGGACACGTACCAACAAGAGACGTACCAACAAGAGACGTACCAACAAGAGACGTACCAACAATCCCTCTCCACTCCTATGGTGTGTCTTCACCACAGTAAAAATTCATAACAACAACATTCCAAATGCAAACTTTAGAAATTATAAATGTCAAGCAATTGTTACCTACCTAAAGATCAGTATACCTATGCTAGTAAATTGTTACCTACCTAAAGATCAGTATACCTATGCTAGTAAATTGTTACCTACCTAAAGATCAGTATACCTTTGCTAGTAAATTGTTACCTACCTAAAGATCAGTAGACCTATGCTAGTAAATTGTTACCTACCTAAAGATCAGTATACCTTTGCTAGTAAATTGTTACCTACCTAAAGATCAGTAGACCTTTGCTAGTAAATTGTTACCTACCTAAAGATCAGTAGACCTATGATAGTAAATTGTTACCTACCTAAAGATCAGTAGACCTATGCTAGTAAATTGTTACCTACCTAAAGATCAGTAGACCTATGATAGTAAATTGTTACCTACCTAAAGATCAGTAGACCTATGCTAGTAAATTGTTACCTACCTAAAGATCAGTATACCTATGCTAGTAAATTGGCTAATGCAGCCGTAATGGACCCAGGATGGCTAATGCAGCCGTAATGGACCCAGGATGGCTAATGCAGCCGTAATGGACCCAGGATGGCTAATGAACCCAGGATGGCTAATGCAGCCGTAATGGACCCAGGATGGCTAATGCAGCCGTAATGGACCCAAGATGGCTAATGGACCCAGGATGGCTAATGGACCCAGGATGGCTAATGGACCCAGGATGGCTAATGCGGCCGTAATGGACCCAGGATGGATAATGCAGCCGTAATGGACCCAAGATGGCTAATGGACCCAGGATGGCTAATGGACCCAGGATGGCTAATGCAGCCGTAATGGACCCAGGATGGCTAATGGACCCAGGATGGCTAATGGACCCAGGATGGCTAATGCAGCTGTAATGGACCCAGGATGGCTAATGGACCCAGGATGGCTAATGGACCCAGGATGGCTAATGGACCCAGGATGGCTAATGCAGCCGTAATGGACCCAGGATGGCTAATGGACCCAGGATGGCTAATGCAGCCGTAATGGACCCAGGATGGCTAATGCAGCCGTAATGGACCCAGGATGGCTAATGGACCCAGGATGGCTAATGCGGCCGTAATGGACCCAGGATGGCTAATGGACCCAGGATGGCTAATGCAGCCGTAATGGACCCAGGATGGCTAATGGACCCAGGATGGCTAATGCGGCCGTAATGGACCCAGGATGGCTAATGGACCCAGGATGGCTAATGGACCCAGGATGGCTAATGGACCCAGGATGGCTAATACGGCCGTAATGGACCCAGCAAGACCTCAGGTTTCAACAGTTACCATGAAAACAGATCAGATGTAAAATGTTTTTTTATTTGTATGTAATCAAACAACAAGAGACAACTGAGGATCATAAACAATTGTCTTTCCATTTTCTATGTCTGTCTTTGGCACTTTGCTCTCAGCCTATGTCCTAATTCAGACATATTTTGTCCTAATCCAGACATATTTTGTCCTAATCAGACATATTTTGCTTTCCCAATTTAGTAATGCCCTTCACCCCATTGTCTCAGTCTCTCACCTCATTGAGCGAGGGGAATCGGAGCTGGGCTGTCTTGCGCTGTTCTCCATCGATGTAGATGGTGACCAGATTCTGACCGAAGGGACGGCGGCCGGGAATATGGACTATATCCACAGAGTGCTGTGGGGAGAAGAGAGAGAGCGAGAGGGAAAAGAGAGAGGAGGAGAGAGAGATCAAGTAGAGAGAGAGCGAGAGAGGAGAGCGAGAAGAGAGAGAGCAGGAGAGAGAGGGAGGAGGAGAGAGCGAGAGGAGGAAGAGAGAGAGCGAGAAGAGAGAGAGCGAGAAGAAGAAGAGAGAGAGAGAGAAGAGAAGAGAAAATACTCTTTACTCAATATATTGCAGGTAAAATATGACTTCTATGCAAGGTATGCCTGCTAGATTATTGTGCTTTCTCCAGAATCTAGAAACATGAGTGTGTCTTGAACTAGTTAAACATCCATTATTAAACAGTCTCTGACGATGATCATTCATTAGAGTAACAACACAGCTGTAGTGAACAGATGGCACAGCAGCTAACTGGCTGATCCCAGCTTACATCAGGCCTGTCAGATAAGATGGGGAAACAACTCCGTAATTGAGAGGCTGTGTCTCGATCTCTGATTGCATCCCGAATGGAGTAGTGGTCTGAGAGTAGTGGCCTGAGGAAACACACTTAATGTGTTGTGAAAAGTGTTACGAAATGTCATGTCATGTTTTAAATTGTATATAACTGTCTTCATGTTGCTCGACCCCAGGAAGAGTAGCTGCTGCCTTGGCAGGAACTAATGGGGATCCATAATAAACCCCAGGAAGAGTATCTGCTGCCTTGGCAGGAACTAATGGGGATCCATAATAAACCCCAGGAAGAGTATCTGCTGCCTTGGCAGGAACTAATGGGGATCCATAATAAACCCCAGGAAGAGTAGCTGCTGCCTTGGCAGGAACTAATGGGGATCCATAATAAACCCCAGGAAGAGTATCTGCTGCCTTGGCAGGAACTAATGGGGATCCATAATAAACCCCAGGAAGCGTATCTGCTGCCTTGGCAGGAACTAATGGGGATCCATAATAAACCCCAGGAAGCGTATCTGCTGCCTTGGCAGGAACTAATGGGGATCCATAATAAACCCCAGGAAGAGTATCTGCTGCCTTGGCAGGAACTAATGGGGATCCATAATAAACCCCAGGAAGAGTAGCTGCTGCCTTGGCAGGAACTAATGGGGATCCATAATAAACCCCAGGAAGAGTAGCTGCTGCCTTGGCAGGAACTAATGGGGATCCATAATAAACCCCAGGAAGAGTAGCTGCTGCCTTGGCAGGAACTAATGGGGATCCATAATAAACCCCAGGAAGAGTATCTGCTGCCTTGGCAGGAACTAATGGGGATCCATAATAAACCCCAGGAAGAGTAGCTGCTGCCTTGGCAGGAACTAATGAGGATCCATAATAAACCCCAGGAAGAGTAGCTACTGCCTTGGCAGGATCTAATGGTGATCCATAATAAACCCAAATGGCACCCTATTCTCTATATAGTGCACTACATTTAACCCTGGTCAAACCTAGTGCACTGTATAGGGAATAGGGTGAAATTTGGTCCCCATCCTCTGTCCCTATATCTCTGTGTGTATCTTACCCAGCAGCAGTCTGTTAGAGGGTGTTCTGGCAGGGACACGACCATGTAGTCTTTCTTAGTGCAGACAGCCACCACCAACACTCCCTCCATGGTGAAGAAAGCCTCTAAACCTGTACCACCGGCTGTCAACAGGCTAAGCACCAAGGAGACAGGAAACACATCAATAACTGCCCCCTTGGGGGATCAATAAAACATTGAATGGAATTGAATCTGATCCAACTGATGACTGGTGACAATATTAAGTTACTCTGCCTGTTACATACTTTTAAATCATATTGCTTTCAACGAGGGCTGTGGCGGTCATGACATTTTGCCAGACGGTTGTTGTCATGTAAAAGCCTGCTGGTCTCACGGTAATTGACCGGTAATGAACATATAAACACACGTGGTTGGAACATCTAATAATACATCTATGTAATAGACACCATCAGAATAAATAGAGGGTTTATTCAGGTCTAAAGAAACATTATGATGTGAATCAAATGGATTTCAGAAGAACAGAATATGAGTTCCGCTATGTTATCTGGCTGTGCTCCATGACATAGACTATAGGCCAGTTCCTTTAGCTGACAAGATATGCCTATAAGTCCCGTCTCATTATTTGATGATTGTATAGTAATAAGAATATAATAGAATTTAGCTGAATAAAATAGAAAGGATATTTCCCCCATTCCGGAGCGAGTGAGCACACGGTGGGTATGTTGAGTGTAAAAATGCTCATTTGAAATAGGTCCTATATATGCTAGATTTACAGTTATTTGGCAACTTTTACACTCAACATTCACCCATCAGTCTATTCTCAATGTAATCTTGTCTTTACTAATATGTACAGGCTTTCACCCTGCTTCTTTCTTCAAATGGATCATCACAGTGAGGGGAGGTTTAAAAGCATGATCATGTTTTGATGATAAGTGTTTGATGTGATTTTAGATTGATGTCAGAGTGGTTAGAGGGACAATAGAGCCCTGAGTACCAGGCCATTAGGACCTGATGGAGGGACAATAGAGCCCTGAGTACCAGGTCATTAGGACCTGATGGAGGGACAATAGAGCCCTGAGTACCAGGCCATTAGGACCTGATGGGGGTACAATAGAGCCCTGAGTACCAGGCCATTAGGACCTGATGGAGGGACAATAGATCCCTGAGTACCAGGCCATTAGGACCTGATGGAGGGACAATAGAGCCCTGAGTACCAGGCCATTAGGACCTGATGGAGTGACAACAGAGCCCTGAGTACCAGGCCATTAGGACCTGATGGAGGGACAATAGAGCCCTGAGTACCAGGCCATTAGGACCTGATGGAGGGACAATAGAGCCCTGAGTACCAGGCCATTAGGACCTGATGGGGGTACAATAGAGCCCTGAGTACCAGGCCATTAGGACCTGATGGAGTGCCAATAGATCCCTGAGTACCAGGCCATTAGGACCTGATGGAGGGACAATAGAGCCCTGAGTACCAGGCCATTAGGACCTGATGGAGTGACAACAGAGCCCTGAGTACAAGGCCACTAGGACCTGATGGGGGAACAATAGAGCCCTGAGTACCAGGCCATTAGGACCTGATGGAGGGACAATAGAGCCCTGAGTACCAGGCCATTAGGACCTGATGGAGGGACAATAGAGCCCTGAGTACCCGGCCATTAGGACCTGATGGAAGGACAATAGAGCCCTAAGTACCAGGCCATTAGGACCTGATGGGGGTACAATAGAGCCCTGAGTACCAGGCCATTAGGACCTGATGGAGTGCCAATAGATCCCTGAGTACCAGGCCATTAGGACCTGATGGAGGGAAAACAGAGCCCTGAGTACCAGGCCATTAGGACCTGATGGAGTGACCGTAGAGCCCTGAGTACCAGGCCATTAGGACCTGATGGAGTGACTGTAGAGCCCTGAGTACAAGGCCAGTAGGACCTGATGGGGGAACAATAGAGCCCTGAGTACAAGGCCATTAGGACCTGATGGAGTGACCGTAGAGCCCTGAGTACCAGTCCATTAGGACCTGATGGAGTGACTGTAGAGCCCTGAGTACCAGGCCAGTAGGACCTGATGGGGGAACAATAGAGCCCTGAGTACCAGGCCATTAGGACCTGATGGAGTGACAATAGAACCCTGAGTACCAGGCCATTAGGACCTGATGGAGTGACCGTAGAGCCCTGAGTACCAGGCCATTAGGACCTGATGGAGTGACTGTAGAGCCCTGAGTACAAGGCCAGTAGGACCTGATGGGGGAACAATAGAGCCCTGAGTACCAGGCCATTAGGACCTGATGGAGTGACAATAGAACCCTGAGTACCAGACCATTAGGACCTGATGGAGTGTCAATAGAGCCCTGAGTACCAGGCCATTAGCACCTGATGGAGTGCCAATAGAGCCCTGAGTACAAGGCCATTAGGACCTGATGGAGTGACAATAGAGCCCTGAGTACCAGGCCATTAGGACCTGATGGAGTGCCAATAGAGCCCTGAGTACTAGGCCATTAGGACCTGATGGAGTGACAATAGAGCCCTGAGTACCAGGCCATTAGTACCTGATGGAGTGCCAATAGAGCCCTGAGTACCAGGCCATTAGCACCTGATGGAGTGCCAATAGAGCCCTGAGTACCAGGCCATTAGGACCTGATGGTCGTTAGTGGGTAGGGTGCTAACAAAGCATGACCACAGTGCATGAGAGGAGATTACCGTGACTCAACAGTCACGTGGAATTTTACTGCGTTCATGACTCATGACTGCCAGTGTGGCAGTAATATGGTCACCGCAACATCCCATATTGAAAACAGAGACGTGGGGGGATTTTCGCCCTCATTGGGCCAGCACCGGCTCTCTTATTGGGCCAGCACCGGACTTGCTCATTGGGCCAGCACCGGCTCGCTCATTGGGCCAGCACTGACTCGCTCATTGGTCCAGCACCGGCTCGCTCATTGGGCCAGCACCGGCTCGCTCATTGGGCCAGCACACATCAAGCAGTAGTGTGGTCTTAGGTGTATCCCCATCTCTCCAGTCTGGTACCTGTACAGCTGTTTCCTGCGGGGACCTTTGCCCATACCCCGTGTCGCCGCCCCTGGTGCCCCAGCAGACGGGCGGGTGCTGGGCGTGGAGAACTCTGAGTGGTATTGTGGGAAGTCCATGTTGAGACAGAGCCAGGCGTGGAAGGAAAACCCACTGCCTGGCCAGCGCTGGACCGTGGGCACCATGATCCCTGCCAGGGGATGGGTCAGGTCAAAATACTGCAGGGCGCTGTTCCTCCCCTCCCTGGCCGCCATCGCCGCCAGCACCCGGATGATGCAGGCGCAGTAAGGGTGTGTCCCCGTCCTCTTCCCTGCCAACACGTCCTGCCCCTGGTAAGGGAGAGAATTTTATCTAAGGGTGGTCATGTGCTGTATATAGGGTGCTATCTAGACAGAGGGGTGCTATCTAGACAGAGGGGTGCTATCTGAACAGAGGGGTGCTATCTGGACAGAGGGGTGCTATCTGGACGAATGGGTGATATCTGGACGGAGGGGTGATATCTGGACGGAGGGGTGCAATCTGGACTGAGGGGTGCAATCTGGACGGAGGGGTGCAATCTGAACAGAGGGGTACTATCTGGACGGATGGGTGATATCTGGACGGAGGGGTTATATCTGGACGGAGAGGTTATATCTGGACGGAGGGGTTATATCTGGACGGAGGGGTGATATCTGGACGGAGGGGTTATATCTGGACGGAGGGGTTATATCTGGACGGAGGGGTGAAATCTGGACGGAGGGGTGAAATCTGGGTTGATTGTTAAGGTTGGTGATGTAGATGCTTCTATGTACAATGCCAAAATAAATTCCTAGTAACTTTTGTTGCATGGCAATAAGGTTCTGATTCTGAATGGTTTTACAGCGCCTTCTGTAAATATTGGGACAGTGAAGCACTTTTCTTTTGAAATCAAACAATGACTGAGGTTAAAGTGCGTACTGTTGTCTTTAATTTGAGGGTATTTTCATCCATATTGGGTAAACCATTTAGAAATTACAGCCCTTTTTAATACATTGTCCCCCATTTTTAGGAGACCAAAAGTATTGGGTCAAATTGACTTCTATGTGTATTAAAGCAGTCAGAAGTTTAATATTTGGTCCCATTTTCACACAATGACTACAGTATATCAAGCTGGTGACTGTACAAACTTGTTGGATGTATTTGCTGTTAATCTGAAACACAACAAAAACTATTTTGTGCCCAATAGAAATGAGTGGTAAATAATGTGTTGAGTCATTTTTATTGTAAATAAGAATAGAATGTTCCTTAGCATTTTATATCATACCCCCAAGACATGCTAACCTCTCACCATTACAATAACAGGGGAGGTTAGCATTTTATATCATACCCCCAAGACGTGCTAACCTCTCACCATTACAATAACAGGGGAGGTTAGCATTTTATATCATACCCCCAAGACATGCTAACCTCTCACCATTACAATAACAGGGGAGGTTAGCATTTTATATCATACCCCCAAGACATGCTAACCTCCCACCATTACAATAACAGGGGAGGTTAGCATTTTATATCATACCCCCAAGACATGCTAACCTCTCACCATTACAATAACAGGGGAGGTTAGCATTTTATATCATACCCCCAAGACATGCTAACCTCCCACCATTACAATAACAGGGGAGGTTAGCATTTTATATCATACCCCCAAGACATGCTAACCTCTCACCATTACAATAACAGGGGAGGTTAGCATTTTATATCATACCCCCAAGACATGCTAACCTCCCACCATTACAATAACAGGGGAGGTTAGCATTTTATATCATACCACCAAGACATGCTAACCTCCCACCATTACAATAACAGGGGAGGTTAGCATTTTATATCATACCCCCAAGACATGCTAACCTCTCACCATTACAATAACAGGGGAGGTTAGCATTTTATATCATACCCCCAAGACATGCTAACCTCCCACCATTACAATAACAGGGGAGGTTAGCATTTTATATCATACCCCCAAGACATGCTAACCTCCCACCATTACAATAACAGGGGAGGTTAGCATTTTATATCATACCCCCAAGACATGCTAACCTCTCACCATTACAATAACAGGGGAGGTTAGCATTTTATATCATACCCCCAAGACATGCTAACCTCCCACCATTACAATAACAGGGGAGGTTAGCATTTTATATCATACCCCCAAGACATGCTAACCTCTCACCATTACAATAACAGGGGAGGTTAGCATTTTATATCATACCCCCAAGACATGCTAACCTCCCACCATTACAATAACAGGGGAGGTTAGCATTTTATATCATACCCCCAAGACATGCTAACCTCTCACCATTACAATAACAGGGGAGGTTAGCATTTTATATCATACCCCCAAGACATGCTAACCTCCCACCATTACAATAACAGGGGAGGTTAGCATTTTATATCATATCCCCAAGACATGCTAACCTCTCACCATTACAATAACAGGGGAGGTTAGCATTTTATATCATACCCCCAAGACATGCTAACCTCCCACCATTACAATAACAGGGGAGGTTAGCATTTTATATCATACCCCCAAGACATGCTAACCTCTCACCATTACAATAACAGGGGAGGTTAGCATTTTATATCATACCCCCAAGACGTGCTAACCTCTCACCATTACAATAACAGGGGAGGTTAGCATTTTATATCATACCCCCAAGACATGCTAACCTCTCACCATTACAATAACAGGGGAGGTTAGCATTTTATATCATACCCCCAAGACATGCTAACCTCTCACCATTACAATAACAGGGGAGGTTAGCATTTTATATCATACCCCCAAGACATGCTAACCTCTCACCATTACAATAACAGGGGAGGTTAGCATTTTATATCATACCCCCAAGACATGCTAACCTCTCACCATTACAATAACAGGGGAGGTTAGCATTTTATATCATACCCCCAAGACATGCTAACCTCTCACCATTACAATAACAGGCGAGGTTAGTATTTTGGGTGGGGGTATGATATTTGGAGTATAAAGCCCAATTATTATTATTTTAAATGCTTCACTGTCCCAATAATTACGGATGGCACTGTATATGACTCTGTATATGACTCTGTATATGACTCTGTAAATGACTCTGTAAATGACTCTGTAAATGACTCTGTAAATGACTCTGTAAATGACTCTGTATATGACTCTGTAAATGACTCTGTAAATGACTCTGTATATTGCACTGTAGATTACACAAATTAAAGCATTACAGAGCATCATTTTGAAATCAAATACCTGGTCGAGGGGTCGGAGCAGCCTCAACAGAGACTTCAGCTCAGCAGGCCTCAGACAGAGAGACCCCATGTCCTGTAACATCCCCAGGAGGCCATCGGCACACTGGCGGTCCAGTCTCTGTGGCTGGGAGAGGACATGGAGCACAGCCCCCACCAGGCCGGCCTCCACAGCCACCGTACGGCAGGCCAGGGAGCCCCCGCAGACCGCAGCCAGCCACTGGGCTACCAGGAGCTGCAGGTCCCTCTGGGGGGCCAGGTCAGGCAGCCACTGTAGGAGGAGGAGGAGGGGCTGGTCGTTACTGACACCCAGGTGATGGGTGTGGGCGTGTTCCCCTTCCACCGCCTAGTGGAGAGAAGGAGAGGGAGAGAAAAGAGGAAGGCAATGAGAGAGGAGTGAGAGAGTCAGAGGTTTTTGTGGAAGTCCAAATATATCTAACCCACAGAACGATGACAAATAAAGGACTAATGGCCTTCATGACAACATGACATTCTCTCCCTTTACACTCTACATTAGTATCCCTTTAACCAGATGAAGTGAGGAAGTGTCGATCTGCTCACCATGTTCATGAGTTCCTGCAGCAGGCGTTTAGTGGGCTGACCCTGACTCTTCAGGACGTCAAACAGCTGGGAGTAGCCAATCCGCTCCTTGAAAACCTCCTGGAGGGAGAAGAACACAAAGACACAAATATAGACAGGCTCGTAATGTACAGAGACACAAATATAGACTGAGTGTACAGAGACACAAATATAGACAGGCCAGTAATGTACAGAGACACACATATAGACAGGCTAGTAATGTACAGAGACACAAATATAGACAGGCCAGTAATGTACAGAGACACAAATATAGACAGGCCAGTAATGTACAGAGACACACATATAGACAGGCCAGTAATGTACAGAGACACAAATATAGACAGGCCAGTAATGCACAGAGACACAAATATAGACAGGCCAGTAATGTACAGAGACACACATATAGACAGGCCAGTAATGTACAGAGACACAAATATAGACAGGCCAGTAATGTACAGAGACACAAATATAGACAGGCCAGTAATGTACAGAGACACAAATATAGACAGGCTAGTAATGTACAGAGACACAAATATAGACAGGCCAGTAATGTACAGAGACACCCATATAGACAGGCCAGTAATGTACAGAGACACAAATATAGACAGGCCAGTAATGTACAGAGACACAAATATAGACAGGCCAGTAATGTACAGAGACACACATATAGACAGGCCAGTAATGTACAGAGACACACATATAGACAGGCCAGTAATGTACAGCGACACACATATAGACAGGCCAGTAATGTACAGAGACACACATATAGACAGGCCAGTAATGTACAGAGACACAAATATAGACAGGCCAGTAATGTACAGAGACACACATATAGACAGGCCAGTAATGTACAGAGACACACATATAGACAGGCCAGTAATGTACAGACACACAAATATAGACAGGCCAGTAATGTACAGAGACACACATATAGACAGGCCAGTAATGTACAGAGACACACATATAGACAGGCTAGTAATGTACAGAGACACACATATAGACAGGCTAGTAATGTACAGAGACACAAATATAGACAGGCCAGTAATGTACAGAGACACACATATAGACAGGCCAGTAATGTACAGAGACACAAATATAGACAGGCCAGTAATGTACAGAGACACACATATAGACAGGCCAGTAATGTACAGAGACACACATATAGACAGGCTAGTAATGTACAGAGACACACATATAGACAGGCTAGTAATGTACAGAGACACAAATATAGACAGGCCAGTAATGTACAGAGACACACATATAGACAGGCCAGTAATGTACAGAGACACAAATATAGACAGGCCAGTAATGTACAGAGACACACATATAGACAGGCCAGTAATGTACAGAGACACACATATAGACAGGCTAGTAATGTACAGAGACACAAATATAGACAGGCCAGTAATGTACAGAGACACAAATATAGACAGGCTAGTAATGTACAGAGACACAAATATAGACAGGCCAGTAATGTACAGAGACACAAATATAGACAGGCTAGTAATGTACAGAGACACAAATATAGACAGGCCAGTAATGCACAGAGACACAAATATAGACAGGTCAGTAATGTACAGAGACACAAATATGCCTCCCAAACGGCAACCTATTCTCTATATAGAACCCTATGGGCCCTGGTCAAAAGCAGTGCACTATACAGGGAATAGGTTGCCATTTGGGACAGAGAAAGAATGAAAGAACTTCCTCCCTGGCAAAGAGCCACACAACAGACAGGAGGATAATGAGACTGTCTAAACAAGAATGAAAACAGTGTCAAGCCTTATCCGGCTCTTTTTCTGTTCTGATAACGTGTGTGTGTCAGACAGAGGAAGATGGTACTAGAACTATGATTGTGTGATGAAAAGCCTTGCCTAAGACCTGAAGACTGTGTAATCTCCCTGAAAGACTGCCTAAGACCTGAAGACTGTGTAATCTCCCTGAAAGACTGCCTAAGACCTGAAGACTGTGTAATCTCCCTGAAAGACTGCCTAAGACCTGAAGACTGTGTAATCTCCCTGAAAGACTGCCTAAGACCTGAAGACTGTGTAATCTCCCTGAAATACTGCCTAAGCTTCAACTGGGAGAGCTAATGTAGTCTGGATGACCAGGGTTCAATACCCAGCGGGCCACACTAGTTGTAGAAATCCTTACCTTGGCAGAAGGGGAGTTACTCATGATGGATGTGAGGACTCCGAGGGCATGGACTGTAATGCAGTCGGAACCTTTCTCCAAAACCTACACAGTCAGGGGGACATAATAATATGTGACACCGCAGACTTAACATACAATATTGTACAGGTGACACCCCACACCAACTCAAGGGGACATATATACATGAAAACACACACAGGGAAAAGACAGAAGTTACCATAACAACTGGGTCAATCAATGACAGGTGTTGACATGCAGAACCCAAACCATCACACAACTAATAAGATTGTAAAAGTCTTCTGACACACAAGCAAAACCCATTGTTACACAATAACCGAGCACTGCATAGGACACAGAGCCACTGCTGCCACCATCACACATCTACAACCACAAGACATTGTGAAAGATACCAAACCAGCAGACATGCAGGAGGACGATCCCAACAGGAGCCTTGAGACAGTGAGGTGATACATGCTTGGAGAGATGAGGACACACACACACACACACAATCTGACCTACTGATGACAGCAGGACACTCAGCCTCTCTTAGAGAATATAGTGTGTAAGAAGAGAGAGAGGCTCATATCCACCCGCAATAACACACTGGACGACTGAACTACCCAGCTACACACCATTACACTCGTTATATTCTAAAACCAGACATTTTTGACAGAATCTGGAAACCGTATGTGGACCATCTTAGAGAATGTTCTCTATAGTGGCCGTTTTGTTTCTGTCGGTGAATGGCAGTTTGTTTTAGATACATTTTTCCCCCTGTGTTTTGTTCCTGGATCCCTCTGTGAGAATGAATGTATTTAGATTTGGGGGGTGGAGAGGGGGCTGTATACTTGACTGAGTTCTGTAGAAAAACGAACTAATGGTCAACAACAAAAAAAGAAGAGAGAGAGCTACTAGTACACAGATCATCCCTCCATCTCTCTGAGCTCTTTAAACAGGATGCCTCTTTACCAGGAAGTCTGGTCAGTCGCCCTCATTTGTAGATTATGCCGTAGGGGAATTATACTATGTAGCTATAGACTGAGGTGGGTGGGGGAGGTGAGAAGAGAGGAGAAGAGGGAGAGGAGAGAGCATGAGAGAATGAAAGAGTGTGTGAAAGAGAGGGCAAGACAGAGAGAGATAAAGAGAGGAGGAGAGAGAGAGAGAGAGAAGAGGCTGAGTTTTCTGCTGACAGTCAGACCTATTTCAACATGATCGTGGAGGGAAAGTACCTGGTCTACTTCCACCTCTGTGTCCGTGAGCAAACGTGTGGTGAGGTCACACACCCCCTCACGCTCCGACCTACACCTTTTACTGTGATAGAGCTACAGGACAGGACACACAAACGGACAGACAGACAGAGACAATGTCAACTCAGAGAGGACCATGTTTGGCTCTCCACTGTGGCAGCACCTGCTGCAGTATGGACACACCTGCTGCAGTATGGACACACCTGCTGCAGTATGGACACACCTGCTGCAGTATGGACACACCTGCTGCAGTATGGACACACCTTTGATAACCACTGACATTTGACAGACAGACAGACAGACAGACAGACAGACAGACAGACAGACAGACAGACAGACAGACAGACAGACAGACAGACAGACAGACAGACAGACAGACAGACAGACAGACAGACAGACAGACAGACAGACAGACAGACAGACAGACAGACAGACAGACAGACAGACAGACAGACAGACAGACAGACAGACAGACAGACAGACAGACAGACAGACAGACAGACAGACAGACAGACAGACAGACAGACAGACAGACAGACAGACAGACAGACAGACAGACAGACAGACAGACAGACAGACAGACAGACAGACAGACAGACAGACAGACAGACAGACAGACAGACAGACAGACAGACAGACAGACAGACAGACAGACAGACAGACAGACAGACAGACAGACAGACAGACAGACAGACAGACAGACAGACAGACAGACAGACAGACAGACAGACAGACAGACAGACAGACAGACAGACAGACAGACAGACAGACAGACAGACAGACAGACAGACAGACAGACAGACAGACAGACAGACAGACAGACAGACAGACAGACAGACAGACAGACAGACAGACAGACAGACAGACAGACAGACAGACAGACAGACAGACAGACAGACAGACAGACAGACAGACAGACAGACAGACAGACAGACAGACAGACAGACAGACAGACAGACAGACAGACAGACAGACAGACAGACAGACAGACAGACAGACAGACAGACAGACAGACAGACAGACAGACAGACAGACAGACAGACAGACAGACAGACAGACAGACAGACAGACAGACAGACAGACAGACAGACAGACAGACAGACAGACAGACAGACAGACAGACAGACAGACAGACAGACAGACAGACAGACAGACAGACAGACAGACAGACAGACAGACAGACAGACAGACAGACAGACAGACAGACAGACAGACAGACAGACAGACAGACAGACAGACAGACAGACAGACAGACAGACAGACAGACAGACAGACAGACAGACAGACAGACAGACAGACAGACAGACAGACAGACAGACAGACAGACAGACAGACAGACAGACAGACAGACAGACAGACAGACAGACAGACAGACAGACAGACAGACAGACAGACAGACAGACAGACAGACAGACAGACAGACAGACAGACAGACAGACAGACAGACAGACAGACAGACAGACAGACAGACAGACAGACAGACAGACAGACAGACAGACAGACAGACAGACAGACAGACAGACAGACAGACAGACAGACAGACAGACAGACAGACAGACAGACAGACCTTGCTGTTCTGGATGAGTCGGAGGATGTGTTCGAAGCAGTTGTTGTTGAGGAAGATGGCCTGCAGCACCGGTCTGTCTGAACACTGCAGGATCTCAGGAATCGAAGCTGTTGAGGACAATACGACTCATCATCAACAACACTATAAATAACTTGTCACATTTACAACAATAATAAATAACTGGCCTTCAGAGATAAACCTTCATATAGAAGAGAGATGTCTCATGTTTTGACTGTCAGACAGTCTGTGGGCCAGTCTGAGGGCCAATCTGAGGGCCAGTCTGTTGGTGCTATCATGCCAACTCCCTGTCACTCATTATCATGCCATGTTTGGCTTGAGAAGGACAGCAATGAAGTTGGCCCCATATGGAACAGATATAGAAGACAAGATTCCTGTATGTTCTACCTGGAAGTAATACATATTGCAGCAAACACGCATCCAAGATTCATAGAAGATTCTTGTAACATCTCAATCAATCAAATGTATTTATAAAGCCCTTTTAACACCAGCCGATGTCACATCAGCTGATATGGGTGGTTAACATTGAGACACAACAGATATGCTGCATGTATTATATTAAAAACGTACATGTCAGCTAAGCCTTCGGAGGTCTCCCATACACATTTTAATACCTTGCATACCACTGTCTGACGTCCTGCAACATGAGACTTACTGAAGAAAGAAGAAAAGTCCGCCGTGAGCAGGAGGAGGAGAGGAGGAAGAGGAAGAGAGGAGGAGAGGGGTAGAGGAAGATGAGAAGGGGAGGAAAGGAGGAGAGGAGGAGAGGAGTAGAGGAGGAGAGGAAGATGAGAAGGGGAGGAAAGGAGGAGAGGAGGAGAGGAGGAGAGGGGAAGAGGAGGAGAGGAAGAGGAGGATGAGGAGGAAAGGAGGAAGAGATGAGGGGGAGGGGGACAAAGAGGGAAAGAATAAGGAGAGGAGGAGGAGGAGGAGGATGAGGAAGAGGAGGAATGACTCAGTAACAGCAGTGAATCTATTTTGTTATTAAGTGGCGATCCCTCAACAATCATTCTCATGATAGAACATTGGTAGTAGTCAGTGACAAATATCAAAGCTGTGCCACCAGAGACTCTGGGATCGAGCCCAGGCTCTGTCGTAGCCGGCCGCGACCGGGAGGTCTGTGGGGCAACGCACAATTGGCCTAGCGTCGTCCGGGTTAGGGAGGGTTTGGCCGGTAGGGATGTCCTTGTTTCATCGCGCACCAGCGACTCCTGTGGCGGGCCGGGAGCAGTGCACTACTAACCAGGTGTACAGTGTTTCCTCCGACACATTGGTGCAGCTGGCTTCCGGGTTGGATGCGCGCTGTGTTAAGAAGCAGTGCGACTTGGTTGGGTTGTGTTTCAGAGGACGCATGGCTCTCGACCTTTGTCTCTCCCGAGCCCGTACGGGAGTTGTAGCGATGAGACAAGATAGTAACTACTAACAATTGGATACCACGAAGAAAAAAATCTATAAGGAAAGCATTTCTTTTTGTAGAGGTTACATTGTCAGAACATACACTTTCTTATAATATTCATAGATCACTCTTATAATTCCTATCTATGTAGGAAATTCATCACAATCATATAATGAATTGTTTATGTCATATAAGGGATATACCCTATATTATACAAAAATATGTGGACACCCCTTCAAATTATTGGATTCGGCTATTTCAGCCCCACCTGTTGGTGACAGGTGAATAACATTGAGCACACAGCCATGCAATCTCCATAGACGGCAGGTAGCCTAGTGGTTAGAGCATTGGACTAGTAACCGAAAGGTTGCAAGATCGAATCCCTGAGCTGACAAGGTAAACCTCTGTCATTCTACCAGTAGAATGGCCTTACTGAAGAGCTCAGTTACTTTCAACGTGGCACTGTCATAGAATGCCACCTTTCCAACCAATGTCTGCCCTGCTAGTGCTGCCCCGGTCGAATAGAAGTGCAAATGTCTGCCCTGCTAGTGCTGCCCCGGTCGAATAGAAGTACAAATGTCTGCCCTGCTAGTGCTGCCCCGGTCGAATAAAAGTGCTGTTATTGTGAAGTGCAAACGTTTATAAGCAACAACGGCTCAGCCATGAAATGGTAGGACACATAAGCTCACAGAATGGGACCACCGAGTGCTGAAGCGCACAGCGTGTAAAAATCGTCTGTCCTCGGTTGCAACACTCACTACAGAGTTCCAAACTGCCTCTGGAAGCAATGTCAGCACAAAAACTGTTCATCGGGAGCTTCATGAAATGGGTTTCCATGGCCGGGCAGCCGCACACAAGCCTAAGATCACCATGTGCAATGCCAAGTGTGGGCTGGAGTGGTGTAAAGCTCGCCACCATTGGACTCTGGAGCAGTGAAAACACGTTCTCTGGAGCGATTAATCACTCTTCACCATCTGGCAGTCCCAGATTCGTCAATCGGTTTGTCAGATACCAGGAGAACCCTACCTGCCCCAATGCACAGAGTCAACTGTAAAGTTTGGTGGAGGAGGAACAATGGTCTGAGGCTGTCATTCATGGTTCGGGCTAGGCCCCTTAGTTCCAGTGAAAGGAAAACGTAATGCTACAGCATACGATAAATGTAAATAGATGTTTGTCTATGGAGATTGCATGGCTGTCAGCGAATCTGGGTTTGTGGCTGAAATAGCCTAATCCACTAATTGAAAGGGGTGTCCACATACTTTTGTCCATATAGTGTATAAGACAAAACGTACTAAATCTTACCAGTTACTTAATTAGATTTCTATACTAATAATCTTCTTCTGTCATAGAAGATTGTTATTTGTTTTTCATGGTTGTTTTCCATATGGGGCATGATGGCAGCGTAGCCTAGTGGTTAGAGCGTTGGACTAGTAACCGGAAGGTTGCAAGTTCAAACCCCTGAGCTGATAAGGTACAAATCTGTCGTTCTGCCCCTGACCAGGCAGTTAACCCACTGTTCCTAGGCCGTCATTGAAAATAAGAATTTGTTCTTAACTGACTTGCCTAGTTAAATAAAGGTAAAATAAAATAAATAAAGTGGGACCAGACTAATATTTGGGGAGTGTATTTTGGATGATGAGGCCTCTTACTCAGCATGTGACTCTGGAGAGTGATGAGGTGTTCCTCCCAGCTCTGCCCGTCCTCCTGCTCGTTCTCTAACCCTGGAGGCCGGTTCCAGTTCAGGACCTGGAAGTATCAGAAACAGTTGCATACCTCCATTAACTCAAACACTAATGCCATGCTAACCACACTCCTACCCTCCACCAGACCAAGCTTCAATTGATAGAAAAGAGCAGACACTTACAGCTGTCCCACCAAGATCAAGCTACTACAGCCACTGCTGCTGCTACTACAGCCACTGCTGCTGCTACTACAGCCACTGCTGCTGCTACTACAGCCACTGCTGCTGCTACTACAGCCACTGCTGCTGCTGCTGCTACAGCCACTGCTGCTGCTACAGCCACTGCTGCTACTACAGCCACTACTGCTACTACAGCCACTGCTGCTGCTACTACAGCCACTGCTGCTGCTACTACAGCCACTGCTGCTGCTGCTACAGCCACTGCTGCTGCTACAGCCACTGCTGCTACTACAGCCACTACTACTACTACAGCCACTGCTGCTACTATAGCCACTGCTGCTGCTACTACAGCCACTGCTGCTGCTGCTACTACTACAGCCACTGCTGCTGCTACTACTACAGCCACTGCTGCTACTACAGCCACTGCTGCTACTATAGCCACTGCTGCTGCTACTATAGCCACTGCTGCTGCTACTATAGCCACTGCTGCTGCTACTACAGCCACTGCTGCTGCTACTACTACTACAGCCACTGCTGCTACTACTACAGCCACTGCTGCTGCTACTACTACTACAGCCACTGCTGCTGCTACTACAGCCACTGCTGCTGCTGCTACTACTACAGCCACTGCTGCTACTACTACAGCCACTGCTGCTGCTACTACTACTACAGCCACTGCTGCTGCTACTACAGCCACTGCTGCTGCTACTACTACTACAGCCACTGCTGCTACTACTACAGCCACTGCTGCTGCTGCTACAGCCACTGCTGCTGCTACTACAGCCACTGCTACTACTACTACAGCCACTGCTGCTGCTACTACTACTACAGCCACTGCTGCTGCTACTACAGCCACTGCTGCTGCTGCTACTACTACAGCCACTGCTGCTACTACTACAGCCACTGCTGCTGCTGCTACAGCCACTGCTGCTGCTACTACAGCCACTGCTGCTGCTACTACAGCCACTGCTACTGCTACTACAGCCACTGCTACTACTACTACAGCCACTGCTGCTGCTGCTACAGCCACTGCTGCTGCTACTACAGCCACTGCTGCTGCTACTACAGCCACTGCTACTACTACTACAGCCACTGCTGCTGCTGCTACAGCCACTGCTGCTGCTACTACAGCCACTGCTGCTGCTACTACAGCCACTGCTGCTGCTGCTACAGCCACTGCTACTACTACTACAGCCACTGCTGCTGCTACTACAGCCACTGCTGCTGCTGCTACTACTACAGCCACTGCTACTACTACTACAGCCACTGCTACTGCTACTACAGCTGCTGCTACTACAGCCACTGCTACTACTACTACAGCCACTGCTGCTGCTGCTACAGCCACTGCTGCTGCTACTACAGCCACTGCTGCTGCTACTACAGCCACTGCTACTGCTACTACAGCCACTGCTACTACTACTACAGCCACTGCTGCTGCTGCTACAGCCACTGCTGCTGCTACTACAGCCACTGCTACTACTACTACAGCCACTGCTGCTGCTGCTACAGCCACTGCTGCTGCTACTACAGCCACTGCTGCTGCTACTACAGCCACTGCTGCTGCTACTACAGCCACTGCTGCTGCTACTACTACAGCCACTGCTGCTGCTGCTACAGCCACTGCTGCTGCTACTACAGCCACTGCTGCTGCTGCTGCTACAGCCACTGCTGCTGCTACTACAGCCACTGCTGCTGCTACTACAGCCACTGCTGCTGCTACTACAGCCACTGCTGCTGCTACTACAGCCACTGCTGCTACTACTACAGCCACTGCTGCTGCTACTACTACAGCCACTGCTGCTGCTGCTTCAGCCACTGCTGCTGCTACTACAGCCACTGCTGCTGCTACTACAGCCACTGCTGCTACTACTACAGCCACTGCTGCTGCTACTACAGCCACTACTGCTACTACAGCCACTGCTGCTGCTACTACAGCCACTGCTGCTGCTACAGCCACTGCTGCTACTATAGCCACTGCTGCTGCTACTACAGCCACTGCTGCTGCTACTACAGCCACTGCTGCTGCTACTACAGCCACTGCTGCTACAGCCACTGCTGCTACTACAGCCACTGCTGCTGCTACTACTACAGCCACTGCTGCTGCTACTACTACAGCCACTGCTGCTACTACTACAGCCACTGCTGCTACTACTACAGCCACTGCTGCTACTACAGCCACTGCTACTGCTACTACAGCCACTGCTGATACCACTACTACTACTGCTGCTGCTACTACAGCTGCTGCTACTACAGCCACTACTACTACTGCTACTGCTACTACAGCCACTGCTGCTGCTACTACTACAGCCACTGCTGCTGCTACTACTACTACAGCCACTGCTGCTGCTACTACAGCCACTGCTGCTGCTACTACAGCCACTGCTGCTGCTACTACAGCCACTGCTGCTACTACTACAGCCACTACTGCTGCTGCTACTACAGCCACTGCTGCTGCTACTACAGCCACTACTGCTGCTACTACAGCCACTACTGCTGCTACTACAGCCACTGCTGCTACTACTACAGCCACTACTGCTGCTGCTACTACAGCCACTGCTGCTGCTACTACAGCCACTACTGCTGCTACTACAGCCACTACTGCTGCTACTACAGCCACTACTACTACTACAGCCACTGCTGCTGCTACTACAGCCACTACTGCTGCTGCTACTACAGCCACTGCTGCTACTACAGCCACTGCTGCTGCTACTACAGCCACTGCTGCTACTACAGCCACTGCTGCTGCTGCTACTACAGCCACTGCTGCTGCTACTACAGCCACTGCTGCTACTACAGCCACTGCTGCTACTATAGCCACTGCTGCTACTGCTACTACAGCCACTACTGCTGCTACTACAGCCACTGCTGCTGCTACTACAGCCACTACTGCTGCTACTACAGCCACTGCTACTACTACTACAGCCACTGCTGCTGCTGCTACTACAGCCACTGCTGCTGCTACTACTACAGCCACTGCTGCTACTACTACAGCCACTGCTGCTACTACAGCCACTGCTGCTGCTACTACAGCCACTGCTACTACTACTACAGCCACTGCTGCTGCTGCTACTACAGCCACTGCTGCTGCTACTACAGCCACTGCTGCTGCTACTACAGCCACTGCTGCTGCTACTACAGCCACTGCTGCTGCTACTACAGCCACTGCTGATACCACTACTACTACTGCTGCTGCTACTACAGCTGCTGCTACTACAGCCACTACTACTACTGCTACTGCTACTACAGCCACTGCTGCTACTACTACAGCCACTGCTGCTGCTACTACAGCCACTGCTGATACCACTACTACTACTGCTGCTGCTACTACAGCTGCTGCTACTACAGCCACTACTACTGCTGCTACTGCTACTACAGCCACTACTACTACTGCTACTGCTACTACAGCCACTGCTGCTGCTACTACAGCCACTGCTGCTGCTACTACAGCCACTGCTGCTGCTACTACAGCCACTGCTGATACCACTGCTACTACAGCTGCTGCTACTACAGCCACTACTACTGCTGCTACTGCTACTACAGCCACTACTACTACTGCTACTGCTACTACAGCCACTGCTGCTACTACTACAGCCACTGCTGCTACTACAGCCACTGCTGCTGCTACTACAGCCACTACTGCTGCTACTACAGCCACTGCTACTACTACTACAGCCACTGCTGCTGCTGCTACTACAGCCACTGCTGCTGCTACTACTACAGCCACTGCTGCTACTACTACAGCCACTGCTGCTACTACTACAGCCACTGCTGCTACTACTACAGCCACTGCTGCTACTACAGCCACTGCTGCTGCTACTACAGCCACTACTGCTACTACAGCCACTGCTGCTGCTACTACAGTCACTGCTGCTGCTGCTACAGCCACTGCTGCTGCTGCTACAGCCACTGCTGCTGCTACAGCCACTGCTGCTGCTACTACAGCCACTGCTGCTGCTACTACAGCCACTGCTGCTGCTGCTGCTACAGCCACTGCTGCTGCTACTACAGCCACTACTGCTGCTACTACAGCCACTGCTGCTGCTGCTACTACAGCCACTGCTGATACCACTACTACTACTACTGCTGCTGCTACTACAGCTGCTGCTACTACAGCCACTACTACTACTGCTGCTGCTACTACAGCTGCTGCTACTACAGCCACTGCTGATACCACTACTACTACTGCTGCTACTACAGCCACTGCTGATACCACTACTACTACTGCTGCTGCTACTACAGCTGCTGCTACTACAGCCACTACTACTACTGCTGCTGCTACTACAGCTGCTGCTACTACAGACACTACTACTACTGCTGCTGCTACTACAGCTGCTGCTACTACAGCCACTGCTGATACCACTACTACTACTGCTGCTGCTACTACAGCTGCTGCTACTACAGCCACTGTTGCTACAGCCACTGCTGATACCACTACTACTACTTCTCCTACTGCTGTTACTCCTACTACTACTACTATCCCTGCTGCTGCTCCTCCTACTGCTGTTGCTACTACCTGGAAGTAGCCATCCAACACGGTCCTGATCTCCAGCCGGCGCTCTGCAGGACTACTGGAGTGGAGGGTATGCACCATTGCAGTCAGGCACTGCAGGGTCAGCCGTAGCAGCGTGGGGTCCTTGGGGTTGGAGGAGGTCCGGAGGCACCAGGCTCGGAGTACAGAAAGAAGGTCCTCCACAGACTGCAGGGTGATGGAGAGCAGGCCGTTCTTCTGGAATGCATAGATACCGTACATATGAGTTAACACACACACACACACACAATTCTGAAGAGAGGTACAGTAGGAGTGCTTTACCTTGCTGCCACTGATGACAGCCCCTTGGAGATGGACCAATCGGAGAGCGAGGTCCTCTGGGATCTGCTGGCTGTCCTGCAGGCTGTCTGTGAACCAACGACACATTGATGATTGTTGTTTTGACAGGCTGTCTGTGAACCACATATTGATGGTTGGTGTTTTGACAGGCTGTCTGTGAACCGCATATTGATGGTTGGTGTTTTGACAGGCTGTCTGTGAACCACATATTGATGGTTGGTGTTTTGATGACATGGAAATCTAGCCTGAGCATCAGTCTGTACCATCATGCCAACTCCTTGTCGCTCACTGTCATACTAAAAGGTTATGCTTGACAATGAGCAATGGAGTTGACAAGAGCACTTACAGATTTGAGACTAGGCTACAGAAGGAGACAACAGGCCTGGTACCAGGCTACAAAAGGAGACAACAGGCCTGGGACCAGGCTACAGAAGGAGACAACAGATTTGGGACCAGGCTAATGGCAATATATTGTACAGTCGTGGCCAAAAGTTTTGAGAATGACACAAATATACATTTTCACAAAGCCTGCTGCTTCAGTTTGTATGATGGCAATTTGCATATACTCCAGAATGTTATGAAGAGTGATCAGATGAATTGCAATTAATGGCAAAGTCCCTCTTTGCCATGTAAATGAACTGAATGCCAAAAAAAGGATTTCCACTGCATTTCAGCCCTGCCTCAAAAGGACCCAGACCTTAATCCCATTGAGAACTTGTGGTCAATCCTCAAGAGGCGGGTGGACAAACAAACAACCCACAAATTCTGACAAACTCAAAGCATTGATTATGCAAGAATGGGCTGCCATCAGTCAGGATGTGGCCCAGAAGTTAATTGACAGCATGCCAGGGCTGATTGCAGAGGTCTTGAAAAAGAAGGGTCAACACTGCAAATATTGACTCTTTGCATCAACTTCATGTAATTGTCAATAAAAGCCTTTGACGCTTATGAAATGCTTGTAATTATACTTTAATTATAATTATACAGTATTCCATAGTAACATCTGACAAAATCATCTAAAGACACTGAAGCAGCCAACTTCGTGGAAATGAATATTTGTGTCATTCTCAAAACGTCTGGCCATGACTGTACAAGACAGAATGCACAGCCAGTACACTGTGATGTCATAAAGAGATGTGGAAATCCAAGGCACACTGGGACAGCATTGAGAAATAGCAGGATGTGGGTTGAGCCCTCGTTAGGCAAGGTTATGTATCAAGACAATGGAGATGCCATAAGCCTTAGTAATAGGTCCAACAACAGCTAGCAGTATTATACACACCAGAGGCTGAGCCCACTGGGCTCTGGTCAAAAGCACTGCACTATATAGGGAATACAGTGCCCACTGGGCTCTGGTCAAAAGCACTGCACTATATAGGGAATACAGTGCAGACTGGGCTCTGGTCAAAAGCACTGCACTATATAGGGAATACAGTGCCCACTGGGCTCTGGTCACAAAAACTGTACTATATAGGGAATACAGTGCCCACTGGGCTCTGGTCAAAAGCACTGCACTATATAGGGAATACGGTGCCCACTGGGCTCTGGTCAAAAGCACTGCACTATATAGGGAATACAGTGCCCACTGGGCTCTGGTCAAAAGCACTGCACTATATAGGAAATACAGTGCCCACTGGGCTCTGGTCAAAAGCACTGAACTATATAGGGAATACAGTGCCCACTGGGCTCTGGTCAAAAGCACTGCACTATATAGGGAATACAGTGCCCACTGGGCTCTGGTCAAAAACACTGCACTATATAGGGAATACAGTGCCCACTGGGCTCTGGTCAAAAACACTGCACTATATAGGGAATACAGTGCCCACTGGGCTCTGATCAAAAACACTGCACTATATAGGGAATACAGTGCCCACTGGGCTCTGGTCAAAAGCACTGCACTATATAGGGAATACAGTGCCAACTGGGATGCAGTTCAACCACTTCCCTCTCTCAATAGCATGGTGTTAACAGTCATGTCGAGCTTCCTGTAATCTACAGACTCAACTTGTCCAGACAGGTTTCCCACATGGTTTACAGATTAGCTCCGTGCTAATCAAAGGACACTAGCAACAGAAGTGTTTAATAAACTAAGATCCCAGTGAGAGAACACTGCTAATTAGAAAATAACATAATTCACTTTAGATCAAGACAGAACATATCGACTGGACTCTTGCCCACTGTGTTTCTCCAAAGGGAGAAAAGTACATTTTGAACAGCCTAAAGGAAAGCTGTATATTACTGGACCAGGAGAACAGGCTAGTATAAAGGTAGTCTGAGTAGTTATATATACACAGAGATATATGAATAGAGGTAGTTAATACACAGAGATATATGAATAGACGTAGTTATATATACAGAGATATATATGAATAGACGTAGTTAATACACAGAGATATATATGAATAGAGGTAGTTAATACACAGAGATATATGAATAGACGTAGTTAATACACAGAGATATATATGAATAGATGTGTGCTGAATGAAGTCTACAGTGGGACTCAGTGGAAGCTGTTTTGAGGAAGGAGTAGTACAATTGGGACCATAGGCTGTAAGAGAGAAGTTACTCAGGATAGTGTGGTGTAGGGAGGCCTGGAGTGAGTGAGTGAGTGAGTGAGTGAGTGAGTGGCCTGGAGTGAGTGAGTGAGTGAGTGAGAGAAAGAGTGTGTGGTGCCTCACCATGGAATAGAGCAGGTAGCTCCTCTGGTAAGGGGAGAGTGGAGAACTTATACTTGCTCCTCTCCACCATGCTCACCTCCTCCCT